>NW_015505194.1:2288484-2304038 GCF_001515645.1 Sinocyclocheilus grahami
AATAGAACTTCATCTTCGTCTAGTGCAGTCGTGTTGGGGGGGGGGGGGGGGGGGGGTACAGTATCATCTTAACAAATGTATTGTTAAACTATCAACACAAATTTGAAATAGATATCTTTCTATGTATCAAACAATATATTCTGTGAAATTTTTACCCTAGAGAAACATGCTTATGTGACTGAAACACAATATAGAGTGAGTCACTGAGATGAATTTTAGATTATGTTAGAATACAGAATACTGTGTCAGAATACTCTGCCTGCCTGCCTGCCTGCCTGCCTGCAAGGTCTAGGTTCAGCGCACAAAGACTGACCGTTCAGCCCTCTCCATTTCCCCGTATCCCAGTGTAAGTAGAATAAATGTTTGGAAGGATAAATGTTTAGTGAGATCGTTTGACTGCCTTGAGACTTTCCATTTCCCAGAAGGCCAATGAGATAATCTGCTGGGCTCTGTACGGTTTTTGATATCCATTTTAGGGCAAGCCTATATAAATTGCTCATTTACTTACTTGCAGGGCACTCTCAGATGGCTTTCCTTCAGTGGAATGAGTGAAATCTACCTTGTGAAGACTGTTGTGATCTGTCTGTCTGCATGCCTGGTTAAGTATACCAGAAGGCCAGGCCTAAAAGCTTACACTGCAACACCCACAGCTCTGTCATCATGAAAAAGCATACATTACCCTGTTTGGCTTGGCTGTTTTAGTGTTCACACAAACAACGTGAGACCCAAACAGTGGTCTCAAAGGCATCAGGGGAGTCCTGCACTCCCCTTACGCTTTAGTGCGATTGCCGGTCATGTAGCAGCTCATCAAGGCTGGCATGCAGTCAGAGAAAGAGAGTCTTAACAGAGCAAAACACACAGAGGGGAGAAATCAGCCAAGGTCAGACAGGGCCAAATGCCTGCTTCCTGAACACCTCCCACCCCGCCACCCGACACCCTTCCTCCCTGCTCGCCTGCCTAACATTACGATCAGCTCGCTGATGGCTGACCTCATCAGAGAGAGCAAGGGTTCAGCTGGGTTTTGCGCACGGCTACATACAGACCCTCACAGAAAGCCCAGCATGAGCCCTTAAGCCCAGGGGTCCAGGCCCTCTGGACGCAGTCGACAACAGCACAAACAGCTCAGTGTTTTGAGGCTTCTCAAATCACTTCCAAGCACTTAATGTAGGGCACATTAACTGATGAATGCGGTGAGGTGGGATGGGTTCAGATGAGGCAGATTCTGCTTGTCTAACGTGATCGAATGCTCCGCTCCCAAGGGAAATCTCCCCACAGGATGATCAGCACCCCATGCAAACCACCTTTCTCAAAACAAATGGACTTGTTTGTAGATGGGGAACGGGGCGTCTCTCTGGCCCAAACATCCTGGAGTACTTTGCCCTCTAATCCTAGACTGTTTGGATGTTTTTATGAGCTGTTTATACTAATTATTTATCATATACTTTCAGCTTGCAGTAGAATCACAGTGTTTTGGCTGTCAGATTCTGTTCTGAGTTGTATTCAACCTAGGCTTGCTAGAAAAATGTGCCTCTACATACATTTTTTGAAAAACTCCAAATACATACCTATACATACAATTCACTGCAGTTTCCAGCTGAAATGACCACTAGTGACAGTAAAACATAAACTTGTATTCCTTTTCACACAAATCAGATTATTGATTAATAAAGACTATGGATTATTGATTATTATTTACACATTTCCTCAATAATATGTTATGACCACAAAACACTTTTACCATAGTCCATGATTTGTAAACTAATTCAATTGGTGTTTGCATCATAACCAGCTCCACGTGTATGGCTTTTCTGATATAGTAAACGTGCTCGGTAGCTCACCTGGTACAATATTGCACTTGCAATAGAGAAGATCTAAAGGACTTGTTGAAACAAGCTAAAATGGCACGGTTACTTTAACAAATGCATTTTTATCTAACATTTGATTTTGTTAACAGTATTGGTTTAAGTTAGTGTTTAGTGTATGTGGTGCATTAAGTGATAAAACATTAACCTTTTAGCGCCACTACCTGGATATTTTATTTCCCAGCTGCCGCAATGTACAACAACCAACGTAATAAAATGCTGCTAAATTATTCACGTTCATCTGTTTCAGAGAAAACTGAACACAAATTTAGTGCCACTCATTGACCATTTCACTTTGAAAGTGCTACGAAACATGCAAGAAGCAATGTAATATCATTTTGCAGAATGCACGTTTTTCCAATGAGCCTGGGTTGGTTTTATTTCAGTGTTTCGTGAGAGAGATTTATGGTGTTGTTAATTAATTTTTGTCATGGCATGAACATGGATCACTTGACGCAAAGTCTATTTAGCCATTGATTTTTGAGACATTTTAGCAGGTTCTATGAAGCCCATTTCTGGCAAGCACTCACAGACTTAATCCCCCATTTTTTAAAGTCTAAATAATATAGTGCTGACAGCCCTGGGGAAGCCCGAAACACACTTTTTTTGTGCGCATTATAAATGAGGATCTGAAAAGGAAGGTCTCCTTATTTGAGTAGACACTGTTTTCTGTATTTAGCGTTTTCCATCTTTCCTGTCCTTTGAAAACTAGAGCCCATCTGCTACCCAGTGCAGAAAGATCTCGGTCATTAGCTGTACTTAAGCTATTGGGGAGAGAGGGAAAAAAAGGTCCAGCAGGAAAATTTAACATCTCCCATATGCTTTCTAAAATCAGCCATTTGCGCTCTAAGCCAAATGGTGGGTTGCACTATTTGTTCATGTGCTTAGCCTCTGCTGCTGGAGTAATTTTTCCAATCTGTGTTGAGCGTCTCCTGCTGAACTTTCCTTCACACAATAACGTAGCAGTGCAGAGGCCGCAGAAGAGAGCTGGAAAGCCCCACCCTAACCTCTGAAGCTAATGACAGGGTAGAAAAAGTACTCTGTCAACCCCAAACTAGCATTATGCTAACAACTGATGATTTGAATGTTCATGTTTCCTGTTTATGACACAAAATTATAAAAAGCTGTAAAGTGTTTTGAATGGCGAAGTTGTCTTCACCTGAGATGAAGTTTAAAATAAAAAAGGCATATTGTGAATGATTAAGTTGCAATTATGGGAAATAAATTGCAATTCTGAAGAAAAAAGTTTCATTTTTGAGATATAAAGTAGCAATATTGAGATGCCTTTTGTTGTGCTTTGTTTCCCTTATTTCAATTCAGTCACTGATTGAGAATTGGTACATAGCAGCTTGTTTAGTCTATAATACATGCTGCTTTCTGAACCATATTTATGTGTGGAGTACGGAGTTAAATAAGCCATTTATTTGCTCAATCAAGCAGGGAAATTGAAATGGTTGACACGTTTTAACTGCTGGGCTGATTGCTGTATATTTTTATATTCTTTTACAGTTTACTTTGTGAATTGCTCTCACCCTCCCTTCGCTCCTCGCTAATTGAAAGTGAGTGATTACTATGGACTGCTGGATGTGATGACATCCCCTTTTTGGTGGAGGAAAGTAGCCTTCTGTTTTGCATATGTTAAATTGATACATTATTCAAATCTCAATGGCAAGGAACCAATCAGGACGGAATACTGAAAGCTCTTATTTCATCAGTGCACAAAACAAAGCAAGATTAAATCAGAAGTGCTCTGATTGATGCCCAGAGGCCTCCGGGATAAACATTTTATTTTCTGAGAACAAAGTACGTGGTCTCTCACATAACTCATATTTAATGCAATTCCTGTGCTTGCAAATGTTGCTATTATTTACTCAACCTTACACTGTTCCAAATCCATATGACTTTACCTTTTGGATCAGACACAGAAGGTGATTTTTTTTAAACAAAGTTTTACGTTTTGGAATATAGTGTACAAATCAGATGGACAACTTTTATGAACATTTTCTGTCTTGAAGTGTGAAAGCTTTAGTCACTTTTCTGCTTTTGTCTCAGTGTTATTTTAGTATTATTTACACCTACACCTATTAAATTGTATTACATTTTACTTCAGATTAGAACTTAAACTTATTTCATTTTTGTTTCTAATTCAACATTTCTAACTTATGCTGAAGTTTCTTGACATGACTTGAAGTTTTTCATGTCTCATTTTTATTTTGTTTCATTTCACCTTTATTTAAATGAATGAAAAACAAGTTTTAATAGTTTTCATTTTAGTTAACAATAACAGCCCTGTTTTGTGTCACTACACATTTGGAACAACATGAGGACGAGTAAATGATGACAGAATTTGTCTTTTTTTTTTTAATGAACTCTTTCTAAATTCCATTAAAAGCTAGGTCTAATTTTATTTCAGTGTATTTCTACTGCTTCAGTACATGCTGGCTAAATCTTTTTTTTTCTCTCTCTATCTCTCTAAAAGTATTTAGTTGTGAAGAGATGGAAAAAATAGTCAGCAGACTGGAGGTGGACTTGAATAATTCATCAGTCTGGCCGTGTTCCTGCTCTTCGCTGTGTGATAATGAAAGGGACCCTCTGGGACCTCGGTATCTACCGGTCAGTGATTCACATAACACCCAGCAGACAGATAACCTGCACACAAAGGCAGGCCTTTGATTGTTTCTACAGTTTTATATTTTCTGCACTCTATTAAATATTTATCCCAGGCAGTTGCTCAAAAATTATCAGTTGCGGCCATTGCCGGCTTTTGCTCCTGCCCCTGGCATTCGGAAAAAGGTTACATTTGTAGCTTCTTGTTCCGAGAGAGTGTTGTTTAGGTTTTTCCCTCATTTTGCCGCAAGCCTGGGTTTGATGCTCAAGTTTTGATGTCGGCGTTGGCTCTGACTGTTGGGTGTCTCGTGTCAGAGCACTCAGTAATTCCTCCTCTCATGCCCTGTGGCACTTCAATCACCAATAGAGCCAATCCGCACTCGAGAGATGAGTCTGCAACAGCCTCCAGATATGGAGTGCAGATTTTCTCTCTCCTCTTTTCCATACATAAATACTGTGTTCCTTTCCTGCACTTGAGGTATGTGGGGTTGTTTTGGTCGTTTTCCATACTGACTTGTTTGGCAGTCTCGCCTTCGCTGTTAGTGGAGCTCAGCGGGCCTTTGCCCCCACCTCTTCGTTTTCTGTGTGAATGTGAACGCCACACAGTCCTGCCTGTGGTAATTAAACCTCTTGGGCAGCAGGAGGTGAACTAAGGCTCAAATCCACACAGTGTGTCTGCCAATGGCCCCCTGCAATCTTCGGTAATTCAACCACGCCCTCTGGCTGTGAGAGTCCTGTTTGGTTACACATCACCGGCTAGATAAACAAAACTGTATACGAAGATGAGAAAGGAGGAGCGGTGGAAACACGAGGGAAGCAGTCTTATTAAAGGGCACCAGAATGCGGCTACAACAAACATAATGTGAAATTCCTGTGCACATCAGTTAAACATCTGAAACTTGTGCATTTCACTGTTTAATGTGGTTATCAGGCAGTGAAAATAAACTCAGGAACTTTTAATGAAGGCAGTTGGTATATTTGCCTTGTGGCTTGACTGTTTGCTCACTTCCTATTAGTGAAAAGAGTCCCAGACTCACTTTAAACGCTATAATACTTCTATCTCTGTCATTGATTTCATTTTATTGATATATATTTTTGAAAGAAATTGGTACTTTTGTTGTACTTTTATTAGCAAAGTTTGTATTGCTGCATTAAACTGATCAAAAGTGACAGTAAAGATATTTATAATGTTACAAATGATTTATATTTTATGCATGTGCAGTTCTCTCTAGTCATCAAATGATCCTGAAAAAAAGTATATCATTATTTCCACAAAAATATTAAGCAGCACAACTGTTTTCAACATTGATAATAAGAAATATTTTTGAGCACCAAATCAGCATATTAGAGTGATTTCAAAAGAATCATGTGACACTGTACTGAATTGACTGAATTGATGACTGCTGAAAATTCAGCTTTGCCATCACAGGAATAAGCTATATTTTAAAAAAGTATTCAAATAGAAAACAGTTATTTTGCATTGCAATAATATTTCGCAATATTACGGTTTTACTCTATTTTTAATCAAAATTATTTGCTGTAGTCCGACTGAAATCAAACCATTAAAGTGCACTTAAAGTACACTTATTGTGGAGAGAGGAAGAGAAAAACAGTGTTTTAAAAATAGTGTTTGCTGGGAAGGCTTATGGCCACACTTTTGAAACGTTCATCCTCGCCATTCAGCACTCAAGCAATCAAAACAATGTCCTGTTCAGTAAATTTTTACGTATTGTATATCTTTAAAAATACTGTCTTGTTTTCAACCGATCCTGTTCCTGTTTCCTCTCCACCAGCTTTTGTCAGTGAAAGGAAGAGGTCACACTTGCTCACCCTACAATTGTACCAGGATGTTAGCAGTAAAACTCAGTGAGTTAACACACTCCATGTTGTCTAATTTGTTACAGCCATAATCCTTGCATTTTTTTAAAGCAGGTTTCTCATTATCTCCATCTTTTAACTATGACCCCTGCTATCTCTCTGTTTTTATACTAAACAAGGAACAAACTTTGTGAATTGTCTCATCTAAGCAGCTGTGTAATGAATGCATTGTTTACATGATGCTTGTGTGCTGTTGTTTTCCTAACTAGCTCAATGACAAGACTTTCTTGGTCAAAAGGATGACCTTTTTCCTGAAGCTAATTGACCAAAGAAGTCTTGCTAGTTAAGTTAGTCAAGGGAATGGTTCACCCAAAAATGAAAATTTGCTGAAAATTTACTTAGGCCATTCAAGAACAAATAAAAATGTTCTTGAAAAAAAAAAAAAATTCACTTTTTTAGCTTCTTCTTTTTTTTGCATTTAGTTAGGTTTCTGGTTTGTCTGCCAGCTCTGAAATGCTGAAAAGAAAACACGCAGTCAGTTTGTTGTGGGCTGTCTGAGTCTGAAACTGTGTCATCCAGTGAGCTGTTTCAGTTTGCAGCTGATTTTTACGTAGATAGCTAGCAATTTGAATAACACCACCTCCGAGCCATATACGGACTCCAAGGCAGCAATTCATATCAAAGACTATAGATATACATACGTTTCACTCCTATTACTTATGAATGGGAGAAACTGTGATGCACAAAATGGTAGAATATGTCCTGCCTTCTAAATGAAAGAGCCAATGGCTGATTGGTAAAGTCATTGCGTCACTGCAGCTGCCGTTAGAAGCTCTGGTTCCCATAGAAACCTGAGATTCGCGCTTATGACTGCACATGCGCATTGACTGGTCTAGCCTGAAAATAGCTTTTTTTAACGATATTTGAGCATAAAGAACAACATTTATGGGGTAGTTCATTTCAGATTTTGTTGAAATATGTAATATAATCATGAGTTCAGCAAGCAGTTTTTTTAGATTTCAGGATTACCCCATTCATTTAGATAGGACTTGGTCTTGGATGCCCGAAATAGCTGCCCGGACGCATTGCAAATATGGCCGCTGAGTGAACAGACTTTCCTTGAAAGGGACTTTGTTCAAGTGTCTTGTGTAGACACGCCCCACGGAAGAGAGGGGTGGGGTGAGCAGTAGCTCATTATAATTTAAAGAGACATACACCGAAACGTAACTGTGAACGGAGTTGTTTTTGACAAGGTAAAAGGGGTGTCGTTTTACACGGCCATTGAAAAATTTTAATCAAAGTATGTTGCAGACATTTCATGAAGACCCTAAAGAATCATAGCAACTTGTGGGAAATGAGCATCCGATGTCTCCTTTACAGTTAAAATGCCTTAATAATGGATTTGTTCCTTACAAACATGCAGCTTTTAAGACATTAAATGATGGACTGGAGTCGTATTGATTACTTGTGAATGATTGTTGTGTTTTTATCAGCTGTTTGAACTCCCATTCACTGAGTAGGATCCATTGGTGAGTGAGTGATGTAATGCTAAATTTCTCCGTATTTCTTCTGTTCCGATGAACGAACAAACTTATCTATCATGGATCGCCTGAGTACATTTTTGGGTGAACTATCCTTTAAAGGTATACTTCACCCAAAACTGAAAATTCTGTAATTTGCTTACCATCATATCATCACATGTCCTTTCTTCTGTGGAACATAAAATAAATTATTTTTAAAGATTTTTTGTCAGTTCAGTTCAAACATTCCTCAAAAAACACATGAAGGTGAGTATGATGACAGAATTTTCATTTTTGGGTGAACTATCCCTGGTGGAGACATGGGCACAGCTAGACCAGAACTAAATCAGCATAAACCAGTCTAGACCAGTATGGAAATGCATGCAGGGCTAAGACGGTTTGTTTAGCACATTCCTGATGCCACAATCCAAAAGTGCCACATGGCAGTCTTCTTCCCTCCTCCGACGGGCACAGCTGCAAATATCACATGCATGTGATGAAAGTTGCATGTTCGGTCTCTCGTCCAATTAAATATTTAAAAGGAGAATGCTCTATTCTTTATTTCTTGTTTTTCCTTCCTATTCTTCACTCATGCCCATGGATGTACGTATAGCTCTTTCATTACAAGATGGAAACATTTAAGAAGGTTTCTGAGGGCCTTATCACATCCCTTTCTTTGTCTCCACATTGAAGCTCAACTCTAATCAATATTCTGCAGCCATGGTCCTGGGGCTGGAATGAATATCCTGAGATCATTTCTTATGAGAGACCACAGGTGTCAGTTAAGCTTGTTCAGTCTCTCTCTGTCTATGCATATCTCAGCAGATGGCTGGTGTTTACTTGTAACTCCTTATTTGCACACTGAAATTTTAAAACAACAGGCTGTGGTCTGTTTGCATCATATCACCTTTCTTCATGGCTCAAATTTCCCATTCACTTCAGTTTATTTTTCCAAAGTAGTCACCATATTAAATGTTACTTTTAAAGGGGCATCCAAATCAACACTAAAAATGGAGAATTCTCTTTCTCATGAGCACTCTGATTTGGTCCACATTGACTTGCTAATGTGGCTGAGAGGAAGGGAACCAGGCACGGCACAGCAGATGGAAGACGGCGGCAGCAGGGGCCCCGCTGGGCCACAGAAACACGGGCGCAAGGGGCATGGGGCTGTGGAGGAGGGGATACAAGGGATGTAGGAGGACTCAGACCGATAGGTTCAGGGTTCCTGCTGGCAGGCACTGCTTAAGACCGCAGGGGGTTAAGGGAGTAGGAACTTGCCCCATGCTGAAGATAAGTGTGATATTGCAACCACCAGATCAATAGAAACCATGTTGAGCGAGAGGGAGGGTGCATGGCTACAGATGTGGCCTCGGGGTTTTGTTATTCAGGAGGGCCTTCTGGAGTCGTATAATATAATTGAGAAAAAGGGGTGCCGTTCTCACAGTCTGTTGAAACAAAATTATTGGAAGGTGTCTGGAGCATTTTTTTTTCTTTACTAAACATTTATTATTTATGTATACTGAGCATATACATTTTTATTTAGCTCTGATAAATCAGCGTTTTTGCTTTCAGTAAGGCCAAATGCTGAAATGCAGAAAGTTAGAATGTAGTACACTCTTAAAAATAAAGGTGCTTCACGATGCCATAGAAGAACCTTTTTGTCTAAATGGTTCCATAAAGAACCTTTAACATCTGAAGAACCTTTCTGTTTCACAAAAGGTTCTTTGTGGCGAAAGAAGGTTCTTCAGATTGCAAAAAGGTAAGAAAGAGCTGGTTCTTTAAAGAACCTTTGACTGAATGGTTCTTTGTAGAACCAAAAATGGTTCTTCTATGGCATCGCTTGAAGAACCTTTTGAAGCACCTTTATTTTTAAGAGTGTAAATGGTTTTGCTCGAGAAAACATTCTGAGATGGTGAGATACTTCGGAGGACCAACAAATCGTGCTTGTAAACACACATCTTTTCTCCTGGAGGACAGATTTGGAGTGCAGGCAAATTCAGACAGCTTTACGGCTCAATTTGTGATAGGTTATTGCCCAATAAATATGTTTTACTGTGTTGTGTTTTTCTCTTTGTAACCGTTTATATGTTGTGTAGCTTATTAATCTGATACTTCTGATTCAAAGTGACAAGCCTTGATGTAGTATGTCCTGTGGGATAATGATATTAAAACGAGGAAGGTTTTACTGGCCACACACATAAAATGTAAATTCAGGTTTTTTAATTGTTCTCTTTCACTAGCCATGTGTACTCACTTATTTGTGTGTAAAACTTATGAGTGAACATTTTCACAAAGAAATCATGATTCATCAATAAGTTAATATTTTCAAGCATTTCATTTTTTAAAACACAACTGTTTTCAAAACTGATGATAATAAGAAATGTTTCGTTCAAATCAGCATTTCAGTGATTTCTGAATGATTCCTGAAAATTCAGTTTTGCCATCACAGAAACAAATTACATTTAAAATAGAAAATTATTTTTAATTCTAATAATTTTCTTATAATATTTTACAATATTGCTTTTTTATCAATCAAATAATTTCAGCATGAGAATAAGAATAATAAAAATGCTTTAAAGTTTTTATTTCAATTGAGAAAATGTTTTATAGTTTTTGAAGCTAAATCTTTTCTGCGCAAATAAGTATGCAACTTCCAGTCATTTATTATTAATGAGAACCTTTTTTAATTTATTTGATAACATTTCTCTAATATATTCTTTTATCACATTACTGTGACTTTTTTGACTATTTTTAACATGGCTTTTTAAAACAAGATCTTTTACAACAAATATATTCTAATTAAAAAAATATTTTTAAATTACATTTATTCTTGTCATGGCAAGACTATATATATTTGCAGTGAAATTCAGAACCAAAGCAAATCTGCATGTTGGAAAGAAAAAATGTTTTTGAAGCTAAATCTTTTCTGCGCAAATAAGTATGCAACTTCCAGTCATTTATTATTAATGAGAACCTTTTTTCATTTATTTGATAACATTTCTCTAATATATTCTTTTATCACATTACTGTGACTTTTTTGACTATTTTTAACATGGCTTTTTAAAACAAGATCTTTTACAACAAATATATTCTAATTAAAAAAATATTTTTAAATTACATTTATTCTTGTCATGGCAAGACTATATATATTTGCAGTGAAATTCAGAACCAAAGCAAATCTGCATGTTGGAAAAGCTAGGGGAGCTTTTGTTTCAAATTGGCCATATTTTATTCCCCCTTCCTCACTCTCCTGTCCAGCTCTGATAAAACACAGGCTTGATTCACCAAAGACTAGATGGAGAAAAATCACTTGCTCCTAATTCCCCCTTCCACAATCTATCCAACCCCAGATGTGGATTGACCCCTGTGCCTCCACCTGCACCAAATCTGAAATGAAGGCCACGCTGCGCATATACATCGATGTGCGTTAAAGCAGTGCCTTAAATGCATCCCCTCTGTCTCTGAAGACCCCAAGCTCATCATTTCCTTCCCACCTGCCTTTTCTGCTTTGAACTGCTTAGCAGTCATATCCGCAATTGTTCTCCGATTTTACAGCAAATCAGCCGTCAGTGAAGTCAGAGACCATATATTGTTTAATTGACCTTGTCTTTAATAGGTTTTAGCTAGAGGTTTTCTTGCTTTATAATGGAAAGTCTTGTAGCATTGTTGTTTCGGCTCTAGTGGCCATAAGTCACATGGGAAACAGCTTTGCCATAAAGGTTAGAGACTAAAACCTTGCAAATTGAGCATCATTTTTCTCCAAACAAACCCTATTTTCAGTCACCGGCTTGTCAATAACCTTCTGACAGCCATTAAAATTTGTTGACCTTCCAAATCGGTGAACCGCCTATTATTTATTTGCATTACAGTGCTGGTGACTGTCAGGACACTGCTCGTGTTTGATCTCTCTGACACACTGTAAAGAATGGGTCATTCACATACAAGGCTGTCATGATTCCTGTGGGCCATAAGGTAAAAATATATATATATGGTAGAAGGAAAAAGAAAATCCAGGGAACGGCTATAAATTTTCAGCATGACAGCTTAGTTTGTATGAACTTGGCATTGATTAATCAAAATCTCCTGAGGCTACTCCATAACTCAGGGATGAAGACCATCACGACTCCCCGGCCTCCTCAACAGTCGCATCTTTGTCCAAAAACGCAACTCTGGAATAACACAGGCAGGATTGTGTGTTCCTGGAGAACAAGATTTTATAGATATTTAACTTTTAACTTTGGGTTTGGCTTTGATCAAAGACACTGTGCTTTGAAACAATTTGTACTGTGATAGACTATACAAATAAAATACAATTATGCACATTAATAATATTATACTAAGCTTGTTTCTCAAGGTCTGGACCGGAGGAATGATCTTTCCCTGTTTTGTTGCATTCAATATTAACCTGTTACAAAAACAAACACATCTTTAACTGTTTAAAAATGCGCTGGCACCAGCTGTTGAGGCTCACATAAAAATCCTTTCCAGCCAAAAAGTGTCCTGCCTTACAGCAAAACAGCCTATTTGCATTACAGTGCTGGTGACTGTCAGGACACTGCTCGTGTTTGATCTCTCTGACACACTGTAAAGAATGGGTCATTCACATACAAGGCTGTCATGATTCCTGTGGGCCATAAGGTAAAAATATATATATATATGGTAGAAGGAAAAAGAAAATCCAGGGAACGGCTATAAATTTTCAGCATGACAGCTTAGTTTGTATGAACTTGGCATTGATTAATCAAAATCTCCTGAGGCTACTCCATAACTCAGGGATGAAGACCATCACGACTCCCCGGCCTCCTCAACAGTCGCATCTTTGTCCAAAAACGCAACTCTGGAATAACACAGGCAGGATTGTGTGTTCCTGGAGAACAAGATTTTATAGATATTTAACTTTTAACTTTGGGTTTGGCTTTGATCAAAGACACTGTGCTTTGAAACAATTTGTACTGTGATAGACTATACAAATAAAATACAATTATGCACATTAATAATATTATACTAAGCTTGTTTCTCAAGGTCTGGACCGGAGGAATGATCTTTCCCTGTTTTGTTGCATTCAATATTAACCTGTTACAAAAACAAACACATCTTTAACTGTTTAAAAATGCGCTGGCACCAGCTGTTGAGGCTCACATAAAAATCCTTTCCAGCCAAAAAGTGTCCTGCCTTACAGCAAAACAGCCAAAGCTATTTTTGTTCGATTGTTTGTTTTGGGGGGGAAACATCATAACATTTATCCAGCAGTTCACATCTGCCCATTTGAGGAAACTTTTCCTCCTAGTTTAACAGTCACGAATGATGCAGACCATAGATGGGAAATATTTGTCTCCATTGTCCTTATGTGCATTTGGCTGATGAACAGGGCATCCTGTCTATAATTAGAGTCACCCCATCCTGCTCCATTTCTTTGTCCACTGGGTCACAGGTCAGTGCTTATAACTATAGTCTAGAGGGGCCAGTATAGGCTGAGGTTGAGACTAGATCCGTCTGAAGGCCATTGTCTGTAGTAAAGCCACATAGATATGGCTGTTTGTTAATGGCTGTGATCACTTGCTAAAATTATTTATGTATTACGTGTGTGTGTGTGTGTGTGTGTGTGTGTGTGTGTGTGTGTGTGTGTGTGTGTGTGTGTGTGTTTATTTGTGTATATATAAATATGGTAAAAATGCACAGATATTGCTTCAGGAAGTGATATATTTTCATTTTATATGTATATTTACGGACATATAGATACACTACTTGCCAAAAGTAATGTGATAAAACAATATATCAGAGAACATTCTTTATCAAATAAACACATTCAGACATTTTGGTTCCATTGATTACATCTTATGTGGGTCATGTTGTGATTGGAAGGTGAGAAGACGAGGCTGATTTGCTCCATATGTTTCTTATCAAAGCTCTCACAATAAAACTTGGCACTAGGAAGTAGAGATCCTGTTGCTGGTCCCACAAACAGCTTTCTTTGGTTGTTCTCTGTTTATGCAGCTGGGTCTTAACTGCCAGATCACCGTTATTATCATCATTAACATCACTTACCTTCAACCCTTATCCTCAGCCCAGAACCATGTGCTTCACTAGGACAGCGTGTTCTTCTTAGTTCAGATATCCTTACCCAGACAAGGTGGTCCAGACATTTGGCCTTTGGATGTTCCTTTGGTAACAGTTATTTCTCTTTCAGATAAGCACGCAACATCAAGATCACACTGTTACTGCTAGCAGGTTAAATATCTCTTTAGTGGAGCGCTGTGGAAGGACAAGAAATCCCCAGGACACTCTGACATTTCATTCTATGTCAGTTCTTATTAGATTTACCCACACATTTATGTGCCATAATGACTCCCACTTTTAATGCAATGTAGTAAATGTGTTTAGCATGCAGATGTCTATGAATTTGTTGGTTAAAAAGATTTGCAAAAGCTTTCAGAATATGAAAAGCTTTTGCAAATGTCTCACCCCTCTGTTTGAGCACCAAAAAAAAAACAGAACTGGCATTTTAAGTTTTACAGATTGAACTTAAATTTACAGTAATTTGTTCATATGAATTTGTTAATATACCAAATTACTAATCCAAGTTCATCACAAGTAGCCTTTCCACAAAATGAGGTAAATACTAATATATAAAAGATACAATATATAATATACAACACACATATAAACATTATCTGATAAAAGAATACTAGAAGAAACGTAGTTGTTTCCATGAAAAACCATCAAATGTGATGAGTCACAAAAAAATTCTGGGAATGTCAGTTTATGTTTTTTCACTGTAAATTATATGACTTCTTTTTCACTTACATACATTGTATATTTAACAGTATATTACCATTACAATTAAGGCTTTTACCAAAGCATTTTACAGGGTTTTACCATAAAAATTATGATAATTTTTTAATCTCACACCTAAAGCCAGAGAATGAATATGAATATTAAAAGATATGATATTAAAAACATTCAAATGGGCAGACATAACAAACCCCCAGAGACTAATGCAAACAGCATTTACTGCATTTATTTGTGTAAAAGCACTTGAAGGTATGACCCAAATTACTGAAATGCTTTTAAGCGATTATCTGCTCATTTCCACTTGGCTATTTACATGTTTGCTGTTTTTCTATATTGAAAGGCTGTTTGCAGTGTGAGTCTTGCCACAAATTCATGCTTAGATTGTGGGTCGCTTTAGAGCGCTTTAGAAAACTGATTCGGGCCGACTAGCAAAACAAACTTGTAGCCAATCAGCAGTAAGGGGTGTGTCTACTCATGATGTGGATGAGAGAGCGTTCAGTGCACAGGACGGACATTAGCCGAGCCGAGCGACAGAAAGATAGAGATGGCGGATAAATAACAAAAGAGGAAAACGTCTGCGGAACAAAAGAAGGCAGAAGGCAAGAAGTAGGACCCGTGTAAATATTGGATCAGCTTTCCAGCGCTGGAGAGAACTCAAGGTGCGGAAGGCCTGCGATCGGACGCCAAGGTTGATTTGTTTCTTCTCAATAGGTGAGTAACACCGTGTCTGCGCTGCAACAGCTAAAGTCTGTCTAGTACACTGGACGCGACAAAGCGACCATTGAAAATCATTTGAAATTTGTGTCAATACGTCATGAATAGAATGCAGCAGCAGTTTTCTGTCGGGTATTTGTCGTGTCGTGCCGCTCTGCATCCGGTGTAGACCATAGATATGTATATATATATATATATATATATATATATATATATATTGTGTAGAAAACAAATATTTTTA
>NW_015505194.1:2304219-2327791 GCF_001515645.1 Sinocyclocheilus grahami
TATATCTATGGTGTAGACAGCATCACTGATTATAATGAGTTCCATAGTATTTTGTAGCGCCACACCACTCGCGTCCAGTGTAGACACAGTGTAACATTGGTTTTGCTTTGCTTCACAGAACTAATCATTGCCTGGGTTGTGTACGTATGTGTGGGGCGGAGCTATCAAAATAGGGGCGAGACCCTTTTGGGGTAGGGGCGTGTTTGATTTGGTGATTTCAAATGTCAACATTGGCTACCAGAAATCACTTATCCCACCTTTAATTTTACAGCTTTATTTATCATAAAACCAAACGTTATGGTATTCTTTGTAAAGATTAGTTAACTAAAAAGAACTGGCTCATAAGATCATTTATTCAGAAATCAGACTACATTGATTGCATTGTATGTTTTTGATTCACTGAAAAGAATCGACTCAAAATAAGAACTAGTTCAGAACTAGTTGTGCAATCCGTTTTGAGCGGTTTCATGCTTCAGTAATGGTGTTGCATTACTGTTGAAAAAGTAAAAGGAAGGAAGTGAAGGAAGATCACGCAGAAAAGCATGCATTAATAGAACTGAAAGTCATTCAGTTCCAGTGTTTTTTTTTAATGGAAAGTTCTAAATAAGAGCCCATCTCTGTGGCATGGCCTGTCTACAGCAAACCATTATGGGGTAGATACAGGGGTTTCAGTCAGTGAAGAGCATTGATAGAGGGCAGCCCAGTGGGACTCTAGCACAGGAGTGAGATATGATATAGGCCTAGCAAGTGATTTCAAACAGGGCAGCAGGGCAAATGGTCCCTATTTCTGCTGCTGCTGTGTTTGAAGAGCAATTTTTCATTTGACCCATATAAGAAAGCAATTTGTTGCAATACTATCAAACTTACACAGCATGCTTTTGATGGCCTATATTAAATAACCTGTCCATCTGTGTTTGATATGTAGGTCTGTGCTTTGCTTCCTCTGTGGGAGTGTGTGAAGTCAAATCAAATCAGTATCATCCTCAGAGTAAGTATAGCTAGTGTTTTGTAAGTATTCTGTGCTTATTATTTGTGTAAATTATTTGAAGTTTGGCAAAATGCTTTTTTAAATAAAGAAATATAACATTGTATGGTATATGTGTTGTAAATTATAAGGCTCACAAGAAGATGCATGCATAGACCTTAGCAAAATACATTTGAAATGACTTGAGTGTAAGCGACCCCATTTAAAAATGTTGTCACATTTTCAGTCTGAATGAAATTACATTTCTGTGCATGCATGGCTGCGATAAAACCATGACATTTCCAAGTAATTATCTCCACATTACTGCTGAATGTTTTCTAAAAGGATTATTTTCACCCTATGAGCTGCCCTAAGCTTGAGCGTTCTCTCTCGGTTAGTCATTTCCAATGTGTTATCACCGAGTTTGACATTGTCATGCGCCTGGCACTTGTCCTGCATACAAATACATCCTGCCTCTCTCCCCATTGCAATAGCCTAGGTCATTTAAAATGGTAATGCTTCATTTCCTGACAGTGAAGATTGATTCTTGTTAAATGCGGAGGGTGCGATTGGAGGAAAACCATATACAGATGACTGCCTCCAACCCTCACCTCTCTTTTTCAAGCTCTAATTAGAATTGGAGCAGTGGCCACTTACTCCCATTGAATACTTTATCAGTTACATGATTCAAAATCAAGGACAACGGGTATAAAGGACTTTATAAAGGACTCATTTACACTGTAATTAATTGGGCTAGTAGACACCCTGTGCGAAATTAAAAGCAATTAGGCTCTGACCGCCCTCAATAACCTATTTAAAAGCTTCTGTATCCACTTACTCAGCATGTAGAAAATCTGTGTGTATCATTGTTTTTTGCTTCGCATGCCCTTCTGTGAGATCTTCGCTGGAAGATAACCACACACCTGCTTGACACAATCCGTTTTCCTACTGGCTAAAAAAGGATGCTTGTCCTTGTGCGAATGATGATCATGCATAAGATAGCAAGTCGATAGACCACAAAACAGAGTAGCATTTCAGCTAATTGGTACCATCACTTTCTGGCAGGATTCTTTTAATTTCATCTTTTTTTTAAGCCAAATTTAAAGGGACAAACATTGTTATAACAGAAAAACATAAATAAAATATTATATTGTGTATTATATTGACCAATGGTGTTGAGATATATATAGGGGAACTTCAAGTACATTTGTTGTATATTATTATTAATTGTGTTTTTTAAATAGTTTACATTTATCAAATATGCATGGAATATTTTGCTAAGGTATTTAATTATTATAATTATGTATTGATGGATATGCACAATGATTGGTTGGACTTTACTTTTTTAAAAGAGAGGAAAATTAGAACCTATTTACAAAACGGCTAAGAATAAGAAAGTAAGAAGTGTCTTTCCTTTCCTCGACACATATCCCACATTAGCCAGTCTGTGGACTGTGTGCGTCGCTTGATAATTATGTATTGATGGATATATGCACAATGATTGGTTGGACTTTACCTTTTTAAAAGAGAGGAAAATTAGAACCTGGTTACAAAACGGCTAAGAATAAGAAAGTAAGAAGTGTCTTTCCTTTCCTCGACACATATCCCACATTAGCCAGTCTGTGGACTGTGTGCGTCGCTTGGCCATAAGATGAAATGACATGGAAGCAGTGCAGTCCTCATTCAGTGTGGAGGTGATTCATGGGCCTGGCGTCAGGGAGAAGCACATGTGATTTTCTGCCCAGATGCACCAGATCTGTCTCATCCAGAGCAACTCTCTCTTCCTATCATCCATAATCCAGGTCTCCACCACACTGATGCATTACTTGTTAGCATTAGCTTGCTGTCTGATTAATTATTGTGCCACGCAAGGCTATCTGTATCTGCCCCTGCGTGAGGCTTCTCTGCATTTTCCAGGCCCACATCGCTCTCTCAATGCCCTGGAGAGGCTATACCTTCTCACTAGTCTGTTGTACCGTCTGTTTGTACTGAGAAGTTGCAGAAGGGTTCGGTTGTGATGTGATACTCTGACTTTAACAATGGCTATAGGCTAAACATTAAATCATGTCTAAAGAGAGCATTTAGGAGTTATGTTTTTATAGCAGGAGAAAAGAACGTAAGTTGGAGCCCATAATGTCACAAAAGAAGACCTTTGTTCTTGAAAAAAGTTGAGCATTACCATATGCTATGGTTAAAATTAGATTTGATACTATTTCATAACCATCCATCTTATTGTGTTTGATGTTTACCAGAACACATTTCTGGAGTTGGAAAGTGACATCACTGTCAGCAGCAGTTAGGATGAAGATACGGACACATACTGTGGAGCGTCTTTGCATTTTGATCTGTAAAACAGCATTCAGTCTGTATTGGGAGGAATCCAGGTAGGCCGGTCCACACTGATCTTAGCGTACTAGCAGTTTGTTAGTTCAGTTTTCTGACAAGCTAGCCCCGGTTCTCCCTGCTTTGATCTTGAGAAGTGAATTTGAAGCTTTCAGCTTGTACCAGAAAGCAGATCTCTCTGGCTGAAGAGCATGGGCAAGGCCTGGGGTGGTAATGATCATCACACATACACCCACACAGGAGGGAGAGCGAGAGGAAAAAGGAGAAAGAGAGCATGGCCGCAGGGGTTTTGATCTCAAGTGGCAAATGCTGATGGAAAGGCCCAGTGCATCAGCTAACTTTCATTTCTTTTTTTATGCAGACCTCTTCACTGAAAAAGTGGCTGGCTGAAAAGAGTGAATGTTTGCTTGTGTATGTGGAAGGGGACAAGGACACAGCAATAATCTGATATACCTCTCTCTTACTCTATTTCAGGCTCTTTCTTACCCCTCCTTTACTCTTTCTCAAATTCAGTCACTTGTATGACTGGTGCCAGTATGACTGGTTGTTTCAGTGTTTCCAAATCATGAGGTACACATAAAAGAACAGAAGCAGATATTTAAACCGTGATTAATTATTTTATTTTACGTTTGCACACAGAAATAGCAAAGCAAAATTAAAGAAAGAAAATAATGCTAGTAATGAATAAATACATGTTTATATACTGTATGTATGTGTATGTGTATGTATATATATATATATATATATATATACGTACACTGTATATATATGCATGTCAAAATTTAGAGATAATAAATAATATATTTTTTAATTGTGTTTATTTTATTTTAAATAAATAATAATCAAGTTATGTTCACAATTTTAAATAACACGTAATAGAGTTTCATACATGCAGTGTTTTTTTTATGTATAAAAGTATTTGGATTCTTAAGCCACATATTGTATATATTATATCCAAAATATCAAACCAATTGGCATTCACAGAAATATAGCACACTTTTCAAGAAAAAAAAGTGTTGTTGTTTTTTATGTCTGCCCATTTGAGCCCTGAAACAGCACTGTAATATTAACGTAATTTTAGTAATGTAATTTTGCATTTTTTTTTACAGTGTTTAAATTGTCATATTTTGTAAATTTTTTGTTAATCATATTGTTGTTACTTCAGAAGCAATAGTATGAAATAGTCACTGACAGGCACACAAACTTTCTGGTGTTTGGGTTCCAATGTAGATTTATTACTATTTGGATATTCCCTGACCTTGTGTAAGAAAGCTTTCCTGATGATCAGATTTGTAATTTTAAATGTAATACTTCAATTTATAGTTTATGACCGTTATTAATAAAGTATAATACAGCATAATCACTTTATTAAGGTTTTTTTGGGGGGGGGGGGGGATACCATATAAAGCATGCACTTATACAGCATTCCAAAACTCACACTAAGCCCTTACGACTGTAAGAAGTAAACTTATGCATGCCTGGTCAGCATTTTACGATCTGTCTCTGCTGTTGTACTTAACTCTGTCTGGTCACACAATCCAGAAGGATATAGCTGTCTCTCTGCACAGACGTGCACCTGTTGTCTGGTGTAGCGGCTTTGCTGTTTCCTGCCGTCTCCTCTCACTTGGGGCTGTTTAGTGCATCATAACATTTCATCCCTGTAGAATCAAGTACATATAAAAGACTCCACCTGTCTTCCAGTGCTGAAGACTTTTGTTCTGTTACAGATCTAGTCTCATCATTAACAAGCTGCAGGTGCTCTGAGAGACCAAGCACAGGGAGCGAGGGGAGCTGCTAACGTGGCATTGAGTTCCAGAGCCATCTGTGGAAGTGGCACCATTACATCAGCTTTGGGCAGGGACCTGCCGTACTGCAAGAGTGTTCTCTGGCAGAGATGGGCGGCAGCTCATCACTGATTTTTGGCAGAAGCATCTCTCTCCGGTTGAGATGGGCTGTTCGAGCAGCACCGGGTTCTGCACTGGGCAGTTCTGTTCTGCATCCATGTTATTCAACCATCTTGTGTAAAACCTTGCCCGAGGCGAAGGCCAATTTGTGTTCCTCTCATATCCACCCAGTTACTTTTGCCCAGGATGAGATAATATCACAGAATGAAATGGCTTTAGGGGATGCAGGCTTGCAGCAAATATCAAATTTGTAATACAAAAAACAAGTTTAAGACAGACCATTCCATGGTTTAAGATATATTAGTTAATAAAGTCTTCCCTTTCCCTATCTTCTTTTAACACCAGCTTTATTTCAGAGGGAGGATAGAGGGGTTTCCTCCTGAGACCGGAGAGGAACAGATTGTGGAATTACTATTGGGCTACAGGAGTACCGGACCTGCAGGCTTCTGGCACATGAAGAATCACTGGAGCATATGTCGCCAGCATGATTCATTCATTTAAATTTATGGAGTGGAAGTGGGCCAGGTAGTGCACCGCGGTGACTGTCAACAGCACCTCCATCTTCACAAACTTCACGTACACCCGTCCCACCATCCTACCATATGTCCCGCGAAACACAATTTCTAATGGACAAGGACAGCTGTATCAGGTCAGTCCGGCTTTGCACAGACACACAATGGGAATCTTTGGTGTGGAAATTAATTAGGCAGGTGCGAACACCCACTAGCTCTGCACTGATTGGCTGGGCCTCACAGAAAGACTTCTTCTTCTTTTTTTTCCTTCTTTTTTTTTTTTTGTTAGGCTTGCTGATTCTGTTTATATTTAGGATTTAGCATCTTAAGAACTGCATTGTAAAAGTCTTAGTTATCACATAACGAAGTCTGAGAGGCTGAGGGGGGGGGGGGGAATTCTGGCATTTTAAATGACCCTTGAGTGAACATTTTGATGAGAAGGGGAAAAAACGCTTTTGATGCAAGTTATATTTAATATTATCACTTTATCACTTTTAAATGGCCAAAGTAACTGTCCTTGTTGCTGTTTAGCTAATTAATTTTTGGAGAAACAGCCTTTTTTTCTATCCTATCTGAGTTGGACAGTCTATTTCAACATTTAAATGTAATTTCCATGTATATAATTTATTATTTATACACTACTGTTCAAAAGTGTTTTTTTGTTTTTGAAAGAAGTCTCTTATTCTCACCAAGGCTGTGTTTAATTGATCAAAAATACAGTAAATACTATTTCAATACTTAATGTCTAAAATGTAATTTATTTCTGTGATGGCATTCATTTCTTATTATAACTATTGCAAACCGTTGTGCTGCTTAATATTATTGTGAAAACCATGCTATTTTTTTTCAAGATTATTTGATTAATAGAAAGTTCAAAAGAACAGACATGTGTGTGTGTGTGTGTGTGTGTGTGTGTGTGTTGTTTTGGCCCTCACCTTTCTAAAAAATACAATTTTGAATTTTTTTGTGGATTTGCAGGCTCCTTAAATCATTTCCACCTCTCGCCCCACTAAAGCTATGGCCCTGCAGACACAATGGGTCAGGGTTTTATTTCAGCAGGTTGTCACTCAGGTATGTCTAGCTCATTGAGCAGTGCCTGGGCATGTTTCCAGAAATAAGCCATTTGTGAGCACTATTTGATATTCCCTCTACTGTTTGGGCTACAGCCTCGACCCAACAAAAACACTTCAGCATAAATCCATTATTCTTTTATAACTTAATGGACCTGAACTTATAACTATGGACAGCTCCTGAAATGAAATATTACACATTAACTTAAGAGGCTTTATTGATTTCTGTTTCACAGATAAAAAATCTCATGGCGTATTACCACTGGGCAGTTGTTTGTTTGAAAACTTCTCTTAGTGGGGAATCACTTTAATTCTAAATGAATTTTAAACTCTTACCATACTTCATTACAAAGTGCATCTGACAGACAAGGCAGACCATACTGTCTTGTTTATACACAGTCAATCTGATGTAAATTTTGGGGTTGTGGAGTGTTTTAGTAGTCATCAACATCAGGGGTATGGAATGAAGCCATATATCTGTATGGGCTACAATACAAAATTATCTGTTCCGTATCTATCTTAGGAAAGATAGGTTGGCTTTAAACCAGAAGTGTGATTCATAAAAATAAATTATATATATATATATATATATATATATATATATATATATTTTCCCCACTCTACACAAATATGGTTGGCTTTAAACCAGAAGTGTGATTCATAAAAATAAATTATATATATATATATATATATATATATATATATATATATTTTCCCCACTATCCAGAAGAATTGGTCATTCATTTTGTTTTTCATGCTTTTTCTGTAAGGTATTCGGTTTCACTAATCAAGTGGGTCCTTTCACTGCAAGCCAAGCAGTCTCCATGAGCCCTATTTGAGCAGCACTAGCCATCCTTCCCCAGAGCATTACATCATTCTGAGGGACAACCGAGCCAATCAACAGCCTGGCAGGATTACACAGCATATGGGCATGTCCTGACTGTGAGGGAGTACTACACAGGTATGTTCAGAAAAAAACATGGCATTTATGTATATGGTACATCAGAATGGTTAAAGGTACTGATGTTCATCACACAAGAGTTCATCTGCTTCTTGAGATGTCTCCTGTGAGAGAGAGAAAAGTTGTTCACACCATAACAGGCACTCTGGATCATTGCCATGGAGAGCTGTGATTCTCAGCTGACTTGCTAAGCTTTCGTTTAGTCAGACCATATATCACATTTGTGCTATATTGTTTAATACCCAAAGATTCCACTGAATTCGTGACACGTAATCAACACTTGACTTTAGTAATTAGATGTCACCAGATTCATACTGCACAGTTACTGTTTTTATTCGCTAGTGAAATCTGGTATTTCTTATCATAATATTTTAATGTATTGTCATAATTATAAACACACTGGTTTGTAGCAAAAAAAAGTTTTACAGTTTACTGCAACTTCTTCTTTTTGCATATAGAATAAGGAATCAGAAGTCTTGCACATTCACAGAAAATATTTAGACATTGCAAAATAAGGCGGATAACATGTCCGATCTGACAACTTACCTCGCTATCTTTTTGCCTGGGCACTGTGGACAGTAATGGTGGGAATCTTAAATAGGCTTTTCTGCAGCCAAGAGTCCATTGTTATTCCAGAAATACACTGAGAAACAGAAGAGATTTAATTTATTCCATTGTATGTCTTCGAATAAAATTGCAGACCTATCAAAATTCATATTTTACTCACCAGGGACCTTCTTATACATTTTTTAGAAACATGGTCTGAGCAACATGCACTCACATAGAAACTTGCTACCCATGCTGCCAGTGCCTTGAGAAAAGAAAAAGAAACGCATGTATTTTAGTCTTTGCTGGCACTATAGTTGATGCCTTTAGATGTGGAGCAGGAAGCAGTATGCAGCACACTGCTCTGAATCATTTGATTAGTTAGCAGAAAATGATGTCTGTTCATCCCCCCCAGTCCCCCTCATCTATCCCACTCTGGCATGTAAACGGCTCTGATCCACTGTGTTACCAGCTGGTGTTGTTTGGACAGAGATCATAGGACTCAGTGGTGACGGCCTGCTCTAAGTGCACCAAGACTGAACTCAGTTATGGGTCATTTTAGTTTTGCAGAGCAAGTAGGGTTGTAGGGTGCTCGACTAGCAGGGGTGTAAAACGTTCAAGATCCTATTTGACCTCCAGCAATAAGAATCAAAGCAGATAGTAAGCTAACATTCAGCACACACTCTTAAAAATAAAAGTTTCAAAAAGGAGGTTTCGTAGCAATGCCATAAAATAACTATTTTGAGTTCCCCAAATAACCTTTTACTTAATAGTTCTTAAAGGTATAGTTCACCTAAAAATTAAAATTACCCCATGATTTACTCACCCTCAAGCCATCCTATGTGTATATGACTTTCTTCTTTCAGACAAATACAATCAGAGTTATATAAAAAAAATTCCTGGCTCTTCCAAGCTTTATAATGTCAGTGAGTGGGGATCGAGATTTTGAAGCCCAAAAAAAGTGCATCCATTCATCATAAAATGTACTCCACATGGCTGCAGGGGGTTAATAAAGGCCTTCTGAAGTGAATCAATGCGTGGGACCTATTATGACCTATTACATTAAGAGGTAATGTAAGTCTCAGGTGTCTGCAGAATGTGTCTGTGAAGTTTCTGCTCAAAATACCCCACAGATAATTTATTATACCATGCCCAAAATTACCGTTTTTGGGTGGGAGCAAGAACGTGTGTCTCTTTAAATGCAAATGAGCTGCTGCTCCCCTTCCAGAAGAGGGCGGAGCCTTTACAGCTGGTGCTTTGGATACAACAATAACAAAACGCATTGCTTTGCTTCAGAAGGCCCACCCCCCGGAGATGTGTGGAGCACTTTTTATGATGGAAGGATGCACATTTTTGGACTTCAAAATCTCGACCCCCCCATTCACTGCCATTATAGAGCTTGGAAGAGCCAGGACATTTTGTAATATAACTCCGATTGTATTCATCTGAAAGAAGAAAGTCATATACACCTAGGAGGACTTGATGGTGAGTGAATCATGGGGTAATTTTCATTTTTGTGTGAACTATCCCTTTAAAAGAATCGATTTATCTTAATGTGAAGAATATTTTAATAACCATAAGAACTTTTTTCCAATATAAAGAACCTTTTGCAATGGAAAGCTTCCATGGATGTTAAAGATTCTCCATGGAATCACAGATGCCAATAAATAACCTATTTTTGAGAGTGTTGCAAGTATCCTAAAGGCCCGAAGTGGAGTCAAATTAATTTTAATTGGAATAGTAAGGAATCTAGGTGATATAGTGGGTGGTCATCAGAATATGCTTTGTTGGATCTTTTCAAAGCTAATTCTGGCTTCTACGGCCAGTCCTCAAGGAAGACACCCACACACAATTTTGCATACAAATGCAGTACATATATTGAGAAAGCCAGACAGACCCTGTTCTCATGGCTTTTGATCTTTGAATTCTTCTGATGTAATGTAGCATATGGTTCGAGTCATTGCATAACTCAAAGTTTATTTGATTTCTGTAAAGAGCTTCTCTCCCTCTCTTCACTTTTGCATTAAGTGCAATATTTATTTACAGACTCACATACAGTCTCTCAAAATCACAGTTTTGTTTAAAGGGATAATTAATTAAAATTAATATTTTATTGTTTTAATCACCTTAATTTTGTTCTAAAATGTGTATGGGCTCCTGTCAAGCTTCGAAAATGGCAAAAAATAAAATCATCATAGATGTAACTCAAACAAGTTTATATTGCAAGTCTTCTGAAGTCATACGATAGCTTTTTGTTCTGAAACATTTTTTTTTGTATGGAAAAGAGCAGCGTGAACATTCTGCCTACTATCTCTTTTTTTCACCAGAAAAAGAAAGTCATACAGGGTTGGAACGACATGAAGGTAAGTAAATGATGACCGATTTTTTTTATTTTTGGGTAAACTGTCCCTTGAAAGTCTTATTTATGAATGTTTCGGAGAGGCTTTATTTATTTGTCTATGCTGCTTGTCTGTGCAATAATGTTTGAGTATTTGGAACTTTTTTCTCTCTTTCTGTCTGTGCATGCACTTGTGCCCTCAAACCATCATGGAGAAAGTTATCAAACTGAGCTGAACTTGAAAGCTGTGGCAGAATTACATAATTGCAGACAAATGTGGTACAATCGAGAGAGCTGGAGAGCAGAACGTGTTTAAATATTCAAGCCTCATCAGTGAGAGCCTAAAGGCTTTGATAGACCCTCTAGAGCTCTGAACTATGAGAAGAATACAGTTTTCCTTGCTTATCAAATGTAGTTTTGTGTCTTGTCATAAAGAGAAATAAGAACCACTGATCTTGTTTTGAACTTTCTGGGACATTACATGGCCGTATTATAAAAAGAGAATTGTTAAATGTAGCTGTGAATTGTACAAGCTGATCACATTTGACAGTTTTCCACACAATAATCTATGCATGCAGACTCACTCAGCAATTTGTCCTACAGCGCCTGTACCAGACGTATTTCTTCCTCCATCTTTCCTGTGGTGAGACATCGAGAGGGCCACAGGTATTTATAGCTTGTTAAGCTAACGGGGAGGAGAAATAGGTCAAAAGTAGCTCATTTAACTTGTTGTCACTAAACCTCTGGTGGCAGCATGACCCTGGGCCTCCTACGCATCATCACTCAGCGACAGCCGCCCACCATGCCCAGCCAGCTATAAAATCAGAAGGAGCGAAATCTCTCCAGAGTGCTAGATATGTCATCGTGCCTACCCACCCTCCCTCAGACAGTGCTAAATAATGAACAAGCTTAACAGCGTAAACGTGCAAACCTGGTGGCCCAGGGTTCAATGAAGTACTCTGGTGCTTTACAGTGCCCTTGTTTATTGCATTAAGCTTACTAACCATTTGCCAAATGGTTTCGGATTGGGTTATCATTCTCACAGACATATCTAACCTGGTGCTAACCGTGGTTAAATCAATTAAAAGTTATTGTAAACTTGATCATGTTCTGTAATTGTAGCTAATTATTAATAATAATTATTAATATATTAATAATTGTTTAAAGTCATACAATAAATGATTATACTGATGAATGTAAAATTAAATTCATAAAATTAAATTGAAAAAAATATATATAAATTATTTATTTATTTATTTATACATATTATAGTTGTATATTGATTATAATTGATTATATATAGATTTATTATTATTATTATTATTATTCATATTTGATCATTTAACGTTATAGATGTATTAATGTCTATGTCAAATGTTTTTGCCCAATACATTTATATTTACATTAAAACATATATTTATATATGTATTAATGTATGTACTTTTAATGTATGTGCGATTAGTCATATGCAACTTTGGAAGTAATTTGTTAATCATATATACATATCCATATAGAATGGATAGACAGACAGACAGACATATTCTATATGGATTATGAAGCACTGTATACAAACAAGTTTATGAGCAATAATTTTTGGGTGTTCTATTCAAAATGAAAATGAGGTTGCACATATATGACATTTCTGTGCAAATCTTTCAAAGTTCAAGAGTACTGTGTGCTAAATCATCATGATCCATTTTAAATCAAACAAATGGTCATGATGTCTTCTTTTCTTCTTCACGCAGAGTAGACAGTGTGGTTATAAAATTGACATTTCTCTCTCTCTGGTAAGTTGCTTTAGCACTCAAGATTGTCCATCTCTGTAATTCGATGAGAGCAGCCATTTAAAGCAGCCTGGGCGTCTTATATGGCCTTTGCAGGAGCACCACGGGGACTATGAGTATTGATCCAGAGCCATAAGTAGGTCAGAGAAATAGCGACTAAGAAACAGGGTTTAGTCTGATACAGTTCCTCTCAACCTCCGTGTCTGACACTGTGAGGCCATTTGCGTTCATCCATCTCAATGATTCTTCACAGGCCATCTCAGTCAAGAAGGCACATTCTGTCGCCCCGAGTCGACTTGGGCACAGTACATCCTGTTTAGAGCATCAGGCATCACTCTGCTCCCACTGGCAATTCCATGTTCCGCTTTAGGAAACCCTGCAGTGAAAAGGTCAATGGGTTTACAGCATTTTTCTCCTCCTTTTTTTACATTCTTACAGAAGACAAGACATAAATTAGTCCTGTTTGTCTAATGAATCAAAGACATGACCATCTTTGCAACTCAACCTCCAGACCTCAGCTCAGTGCACAAATGCTAATCATAAATACATCGACATTAAAGATCATTTATGCTGACCTAAAGTCTTGGAAAATGAAAGAGTTCCCACACTTTCAGTGATTAGAAATGACTAATCAGCCATCCCTAATGACAGCTCTTTAATTATAGTGCTGTGTGAGTGTAAGATTTGCTTTCGGCCCATATCTACCATCACAGGCAGTTTGCATATTTGCAGTGTACCTGAAAGAGTCCAGCAGGTGCCTTTCCTTATCTCAGCTTGCCTGGGATGTAAAAACAGCTCTCTGTTTGCAAAAGAGATGGGATTGTGTTTGTGTGTAAGTGTTTGTGCATGTGTGGATGTTTATGTGAAAGCTAGTCACACCATAATACGTTACAGTGGGCTATTGTGTCTTGACATGGTTATCCACGCTTTCATATGTGTAGATTACATCTTTAGTCATAATATTTACCTATTTCAGGCCTCTAGCAAAGTCAAATGAAACCCAGTAACTTGTCATTACATAAGTACATTATAGACATCCATTAACTCATTATATTTCTATTCAAACAAGCGCTGAGGGTGAGTTAATGTTTCGCTAAATGGTGAAACCTAACCTGAACAGTAATCTGATACACTGAATATCTTGCACATAAACTGTTGACACAGTTATCATTGACCACAGTTATGCTTATTATTTTTCATAAGTTACCATTAAAGAGCCTTAGGCAATTGGATCATTGGCTGGCTGTATCCAACCAATGGGCTGTGAGTGACTCAAATAATTTATTCAGATCAGAATCAACTAGCATTATCATCAGGGTAAAAAATGTTGAGAGAGCCTGGGAATAATTACTTGAATATTTTTTGTGCACTTTGATGATGTTTTGAAGATATTCCTTATTTAAGGAGTATGAGAACCATTTTATGGGAAGGAACAATGTGATAGTTCCAGAGATTTCCTCTGATCTCTCAGATATGATTGTTCTTGTTCAGACAAACCTCTGGTGGAGGACTAAGAGATTTGGCTATTGTGTTGTTTAAGCACATTTAAGCTGTGACTGCTCTGTAGCTGTTGGGCTTAAAGGGATAGTTCTTCCAAAATATTCTGTCATCATTTATTCACCCTGTAATTTTTTTAAACTTGTAAAATTTTACATTTTCTGAGGAACACAAAAGGAGATGTTCAGGAAAATGTTCACACTGCTGTTTCCCATACAGCGATTTTGAACAGTGGCTAGAGTCTGTCACATTCTAAAAATAACAAGTCTTTTGAGAGTTTTGTGTGAGGAAATTAAAGTAATTGCTCCCTAATAATCCACTTCATCACAACTCACGAAGATGTACTATTCTAAGTTTCATGTCAATCATGTCAAACAAAATTGGTTCTTGTGTGGTTGTGTCTCTTAACCAGTTATGATGCACCAAATGTAATGTCCACATTTTTAAATTGCATGAATGACAATTTAATGAATGACATCCATTATTATTATCAATTTTGAAAACAGTTGTCCTGCTTAATATTTTGAAGAAACCATGATCATTTTTCAGCACTCTTTTATGAATAGGTTCAAAAGAACAGCATTTATGTGAATTTAGTTTTTTGTAGCAATGTAATGTCAATTTTGATCAAATGAATGTATCCTTGCAGAATAAAAATTGTTTCTTTTAAAAAAAAAATCCTACTGACCCCAGACTTTTGAAAGATACTACATATATACATATTACAATGGCTGATCTGTCTTAAAGACTATGAATGCTTTATGACCAATGAATGAGAGCATGTTGAATAGCATTGTGACGCACTGTACTGTACCAGATGACAATGACACATATTTTATCAGAAGCCATCATATCACAATTGACACATGTTGTGTCAGGCCACAGATTGTGCTTGGATCCATATTAGAAAACTGACTCATTATGTTTAAATAAAGTTGCCTTAAGTTGTCTTGAAAACAGTTTTTAATCATGTAATATCATTTATGAATCCATACCTGGATTTACTTTATGCTCCACAATGCACTTGTATCGTGGATGATGGTCAATAAGATATTCAAGTGAAAGAGAATCAGAGCAAGTGCTGAGGTCGTGAACAAGAATCCAGTCGGTACATTGATGACATCTCTGTCAATAGTACTGAGTACAAGCGCCCACCTTTGGATACAGCTCTGTCTGTGGGCTCCAGCATGCTGTGAGAGTCTCGCTGTGTGTGTGTGTGTGTGTGTGTGTGCACGTACTGTTCTGTTCATCAGTACATCATCTCCTCTCCTCAGTTCGACTGTCAGTGGTGAAATGGTGTGTGGGTGTCCGACACAGTAATGGGTCAATCATTCCGAAAATAAGACTTCTTCTTCTGACTGAACACGGAGGAGCACTGTTCTCACCTAATGTTGTGAAGGTAATGATACACTGCACTTCAATGATGGTACTGGGTTACATAATGATACAATAATGATAATGACTATTCAGAAGCTCAAAGAAACCAGGTTGAATAGAGAAACACGTCTTCAGTAAACTTAAAAAGACAGAGCTGAATGGAGACCTTATTTCAAAGAAAGGATTGTTATATCATAACAGCACAATTCTTTGAAGAAAAATAAGATGGTGACACAAAGGTGACTGTTGTGATTAAGTAATCTTCCACCGATCAAGATGTAGAAGCTGAAATGAACCAATCAGACACAAACGTTTACCAATACAACAGAACATATATTTTTCATATCGCTCCGTTGGCGTGATTTTGTGATTTATATAACACTCGTAAGCACTTATGTTCTCTGTGATTCATCTGTGAGTTTTGCTGTCCTCACATTATTTGGGGGCTGGTGTTTCACATGTTCAGAACAGTGTGTGTATTATGGTTATTTATTAATTATTTTTCTTTGGAGCTGACAGGCAGAAATATAATGAATCATGTTCTGCCTACTCTCAGACAGCAGTGATAATATCGGCGTGCTGATGCAAAGTGACCGGCGAGCACATAGCACTTTCACACCATCAGTCATGTTCCCGTAGCAACATGATAACGCAGGAATAACATTGAACAAACAATGTTGGAACTGTGTGTTGGCGTGGGAGGGCAGGGCTAAAAAAAAGTCCCAACAAGAGAGCTGCTGATTATGCGTGGAAATGTGTGGGAAATTAGTGAAGTCGTGTAATGACTGTACTTATATATTGATCAATTAATTTGCAGTGTGCCATTGTTTCAGTTTCCAGTGGCCAGCTGTTTCACTTATGTAATGTACTAAATTAGTACTTTGGCTTTACCATGTTTGTTTGTGTATTAATCATGGTAATATGGCATTCTTTGAAGTACCTTTTATAATGGCATACAGGAATCTTAATTTTACTTAATTTAGTATACATATACACTACTGTTCAAATGTTTAGGCTCAGTATAATACTTGGTTTTATTAAGAAATCAATACCTTAAGCAAGGATGCATTCAATCAAAAGTGACAGTAAAGACATTTGTAATGTTGTTATGTTAATTTACAATAAATGTTGTTCTTTTGAACTTTCTATTCATCAAAGAATCCTGAAAAAAATCACAGTATCAGAGTTTCCACAAAAAACATTATGCAGCACAATTGTTTTCAACATTGATAACAATAAGAAATGTTTTGAGCACCAAATCAACATATTAGATTGGCTGCTGAAAATTCAGCTTTGTCATCACAGGAATAAATTACATTTTTGAAATATATTTTTTAAAAATTTAATTTTAAAAATACATTTCAAAATTTTACTGTATTTCTAATCAAATATATGAGGCTTGGATGAGCATAATTGACTTCTTTCAAAAACATTAAAATCTTGAGAAATTTTTAACAGTAGTATATATAATGTTAATGTAGCAGGGCCCATAAACATTTAGCATCTTAACTTTAGCTTTGGTTGAAGTTCACATAATAATTTATTTTTGTTTAATGCATGTTTTATTTTTTTTAGATCTTGTCAGACCTCCTGCTGTACCACCACAGACCCCCTGTTGAAGACTCCTGATGTGGTATATGAATATGGTAATCATTTAGCACAAAGATATAAATCAAAGTACTATGATCTGGTATGATACCGCAGAAGTACTTTTGTAAGGGTTATTTGTTTGTTTTAACCAACATGATTTAGTCACAATAGCAGTGTCAGCTCGATCAATACAGTTTAGACCACTGTGTGTGTCTGTTTGGAGCCTGTGCTTATGGGAGGTGGAAGTGAGCGCTGAATCAGGTCCTTGTGGCGCCTGTGGCTGGCGAAATAGGAGAAGTAGGTTACTCTCCAGACATTTGAACTTGAAACACTTGGCCGACTGCCTGTGGAGCTGCAATCCCAGTCCACATGTACTGGATTACTTTACTGCCACCTGCTGGCTGGTTCACAATACATTGCATTGAATTGCTATGAAGCTCATTCTCCCTGATTATGCTTTCATTCATGCAGTCACAATGGATCCGTCAGTCCCTCGCACACGGGGACACTTACTGTTGTGTTCTCTCATTGATATACATGGTAAGACTACCCACCGTCCCCCATTTCTCTCTTATTCATCTTTTTCAGTTAAAAGTGAAGTGTGTAATTTCTGGGCCACATGTGGGCAGCACTCTGACATCTCATGCAGCAGTAAATCGGGGTGCAACTCACTACTCAAGGTCCTTTCTCTTCTTCTATCATGTCCCGTTTCACCTCAAAACTGTCATGGCTAATAAAGGCACAAACATGTCTAAAAGAAAACTTAAAATAAAGTAATGATTGTTTTCAAACATGTTTCCCAGTTACTCACTCTGTCTGCCATTGCTTGTTCAAAACAGATAGCCCCGCCACCAACTCACACCATTGGTTGAGCCGATGTTTTTTTTTTTTTTGGTGGATCAGTGAAATCAAACTAAGAACAAACAACAAATTTCATACCTTACTGCTGACGGAAATATAGTTATAGAGGTTTTACTTATTAAAACAAGATACATTTATGAAGCAACTCTCCATTAGATATTAACTTGTTTTTATAGATTGTGTTTTGAATATGTTTATTTTGTCTTACCACGCAGATCGATTTTACATTTAAATTAAGTGAGAAAATCTGCCAGTGCAGTAAGGTAAAATAAATTCATTTTAAAGATATGTTGTTTGAAAACAAGTCTCATTATCTGTTAGAGTGTTGCTTCTCAAGTATTATTTAGTATTTATTCAGTACTTATTAGTTATTCAGTATTTCTGTCTTGTTTTTTTTCCAGAATATCTAAATATTCTTAAATCATGATAAACTAATTTTGATAAATATTTTAATAAACAAGATTTTATATCTCATGCAATTTTGCTTCTCAAACATATGTAATATATGTTAAATATAACATAACCATATAATAAATATAACCTAAAACTATATAATAAATATAACCAAAACATATGTACTTCCGATTTACATTACTATGAAATATTTAGATTTTTAGAAATTAATGGATTAAGCGAATGAGATTGTAAGGAAAACACTGTGATGATGATGTTGTATGCGTTTGTGTACTTTACGTACAGAAAGAGGTTCCACACTGTTCTTCTTGAAGGTTTGCTGTTGTGTCTATCAAAGAGGTAGATGTAGGTTTATCATAGTCCCGCAGACCTCTGCTCCTCTCTTCTACTATTCTCTCTCCCTCTCTGCAGCCTTCCCTGGTAGTCACACCCCTAGTCCAAACAGTAGTCCCTGTTATCTGGGGCCCCTATGTTGCCTGGTACTGCAGGACCTTGGAGGACCCTCCACCCTCTCTGAACAGTGCAGCCCCCCAGAGTAGAGGCTCCATTGGCTGGCTTATCTCCTCGCCTTTTGGTCCCGAAAGGCCCGTCCTCCATTCTTCTGTGTCTAATCTAAAGCCACCGCTCCTGCTGGTTCAGCAGCACTGACACACTGGAAATAAAGCATGCAAAGAGCATTCCCAGAACTGATATTCCCAAACATTTCAGAGCAAATATACAGTCTCTGAGTCTGTTTATTCACTAGTTTATTATTTATAGTGTATAAAACAAAGCACAGATCATTTGAATGAGTAAATAGCTAAGACATAACTAATAGCAGTCTTCTCAACACCCGGATTTATGTTTGATATGAGAGAATGAGTGAGAGGTCTGAACAGCCATCCTTAGAGAGTAGATGAGGAAATGACCTCATGCAGTCTGTGCGGAGGCGCTCCCTAATCAGTGGCTCATTTCTGCTCTCTGCCCCCAGGCAGCTCCTTTCTAAAGCACACTTCAGTTTAGATACTGGATATCCAACGTTCCTGTTCATGTTTTTAGGGGCCAACTGCAGACAGTTCACCAGAGGTGTGTAGCCCCTATTATTTTTGTAAGAGAAGTTATTCTCGTGCAATGGGAGTCTACGGCAGCCCGACTGAAGGAAGGTTGTCAAATTTGGCACACTGATCAAGAGGGGTCTTTCCCAGTCAAACCCTCTAGCCATCAGTTCAAAACTACTGCTAATAACCTTTAAACCCTTTGGTTTAGAAAACAGTTCCTTCTTCATCTGTTTTTGCTAATCATCTTGAGTCGATTTCCGGCATCTTTGTTATTTGAAATCCATAAATTGATATTTACTACTACTCCTCCTTGTCCAACTTTGACTTATAGGATGTTCAGACCAAATCTCACCAAAGTTATTTTTGAGTTTCGTCACGTTACTGAGTTAAGAGTCAAAGTCGACAATATCAAAGTCAGACTGTATCCCGGAAAAACTTTGTTCTATTGAAGTAAAATTTTGTAGGTGTGGTTATGACTGTGATTGCAATTAAAAACTATGTAATCTCTGATCATCTCCTAATGGTCAGAAAATCATCAAATTTGATTAAAATGCTTGTAAAATTGCTATAACTTGGTGTTGCGATACCAGATTTTTAGAGGGCAGCCATAGTGCTTATGCACAATTCAAAAGTTTTAAACTCATGAAATCAAAATCCTTTTGTCATGAACAGAAATCCTCCACAGTTACTACAATTTATCATTTTATAATTATTTAATAATTAAAATCATTAAGTCACTCAGAGATATTCCAAAAATCTTTTCATCAAATTTTCCACAACAAATAATTAAAAGCGCAGTACCCATGTCTTTGTAACAGGCACGACCTGCGCATCAGCATGACACAATCTTAAATTAGCGGTGTGTTAATGGTTTGGTCCCAGCTGCAGATGCCTGTAAAATGCACTTAGATAATGGATCTGGGTCTGTAACCTAGCTATCATTAGCATGTCTAGCGCTCATTAAGACACATTCATTAATGCAGATTGAATGAGACCAGGGCCCTTTGCATTTCACCAACAACTAGACAGCTGTTCCGTAAGACTGCGAAATAACCTTTTAACACACTATGCCACTGTGTAACCTGTGCAGTGATTAAGGAGACACTGCCCAGTAGCGGCATTGAAATTTTCACCTAATGTAATTCCCCTTCAGGGGACTTGGCCTCTTATTCCCAATGATTTCATGTGTGCACGGTCCACATTAACAGACACTGTCCTTTCGGTTTATGGGCTTTAAGGGATTGATAAATAAGCTGCCTGTTCAGTGCTTCCATCCCCTCTGTCTTGACTCTGTGGTTTGCGCGTGTGTGTATGTACTAAATGAACTCATGGGAGTTGCCGTCCAAGTTCTCGGCTAGTTAGGGTTTATTTAATGAATGCAAGAGGAATCAGACTGGCTAAATATTTGGCCGTGTGCGAGGCCCTACTGTCGCCGGTGTGAACATAGTCCCTCATGGTCTGTCATCACTATGTAAGTCATGTTCATTATTCTGCTATAAAAGTTTATTGCATTATGAATCATAAAATAAATTGCGCAATAATCAAAACAGCTCACCATGTGGCCTTTGGGAATCTATCCTCACCACGCTGCTACTTCATGACTAATGCACAGTCTGTCAGTATGTTGTATACTTGTGTACAATAAATAAATAATCAATTCACTCTAAGTCCTATTTTCTGTATCATTCAAAAACTTACAGTATGTGAGCCCTGTTGCCATCATTTTAAACACTAATTTTAAAGGTGTACAGTGTGAAATTATGTAGTGTTAGGATTTACTTTTTGCATTGCACTGCTCTGCTTTTCCATTGTTTTTCTATGTAAACATGCGCTAAACGGACATCTTTGACTGATGCACTCGTATCTTGCATCTTTTGCAGCATCTGGCGCATGACACAGCATTCACAAATGGTTAAACAAATGCATCTTCAGACCTTCCATTGTTTCCATTTTGCGGCCATGTGTGTCACTGTTTATTTTTTTTTATTTTTTTGCAGTCTTGTGCAAGACATGCATCACTCAAGTTAAAACCAGTTCAACTTTTAAAAAACATATTTCTATAACTTTTTATTCCACTGCCATGCATCTTGTGTTTTTAAAGAAATGCATTATTTGAGAATAACCCCTTCGGATGTGATGGCTAGTTGTTTGCCAACAAACAATCAATCATAAACGGAATAGCTCTTGCCTCATTAAATATTCACACGCTTTGTACAGTCACAGAAACTTTGATGCGTTGTGTTTTGTTTTAGCTATAGAAAAATCTAAACGTCTAACAGTGATGGAAAATATGTTAATTGAAGAAGAGACCGTTTTATCCGTACAGGTATGGTACACAAGTCAGTTCTATTACATATGAGCCAAAGTGATGCGTAAGAGCAAGTAAAGATGTAATTTAAACAGATTGAACACTGCATTCGTCCATACAATGATATTGACATCACAAATAAGAACGTAAACCTGGGGTTTAAGAATGTAAAACCTTGAAACCTGGATATCCAAGATTAATTTATGAGACTAAGTGGGATTCACTGTGTTGACCTTTTGTTACTTTTAGTATTTTTATTGCAAGTCACAATTTATGTTTTATCACAGCAAAACTCAATACCCACTGCTTGTGTAAAATTAAAGCTTAAATGTACCTCTGGTTGGGGATCACTCCTGAAGATAATGTAGAAAAATATTCATAATTTCATCAGAAATGTTTAGATTACTGGGAACTGGTTTATAGAAAAGCAATCCATTATTTAATCTCTCCGAATCATTAGTACTACGGCTGTGTATGTGGACACCAACACACCGAATTTGCTCTTGGGGCTACGGGAGGACTTCTGCTAAACCAATTATACAACATTAAATATTCCCGTTCCAATGTACCACATATGTCAGCATGCTGGATGCCTTGTCCTCATTAGCACATCTGTGGAGAAATAAGCTACCTTAAGATGAATGTGACTGCTCTCATTACTGCCTTTAAGCACATGGCTCCCTCCCTTTGCATAACTTAGATCTCAGTGACAAATTGCTTCAAATTGTCTCTGCGCTGTATTAAATCAGTGGCTCAAAAAAAAAACTGTGAGAGTCTGGCAGTGCGATTGCACATGAGCTGCAGGCCTCCCACGGTGAGATTATTAAAGTGAGTCTGTAGCTATTCATCACCCCCAATAGAGACCTGCAGGCATCAAATGAGTCTATCGTCACCCAGTGACTTATTGTAATATGCCAGCAGACAACAGGCCACATGCATTGCCCTTAATGACTTTGCACTGCATCGTGGGCCATTCTGCAATGGGATTTTACAAAATAATAGTCCTGATATTTCACATAAAGTAATTTGTTAAATGTATGCAATGTGTTCATCTATTTAAAACCATGGAGTCAGAGCCAGCAGAGCAGGAGGAGGTAGAATGAGGTATCAGCTCATGTGGATAGTGATATTGCTCAATATTATTTGTGAGATATCAGATGTATTCATTATAATGCTAGAGTATGTATGAGTTCCTTGCAATGCATTATACAGTCAGCAAAAGGCACAGTCACAGTAATGCCTGTCCCATGAATATCTAGAGAACATCAGTTAAAGAATCATTGAGAGAATAACAATGACAATGTATTCAAAATTCGGTTTTGCCCATTCTTGATTTTTATTACAGAAAACGGCACTATATCACTGTATCAGCAGCCATGTATTGATGATCATGCCAGGCTCTCTCATTATCGTATTATTTTTATTTGCTATAAGTAAATTGTTGGGTATGTGCTTAACATGCCTTTTGAGTTCATTGAGCTCAGACTGTGTTTCTTTTCTTTGTATTTCTGTCTGTGAAAACGTGGATCATGTTCTCTGGTTTCCCTGATCAATAGATACGCACACAATTCCCTGAAACCAGGCCCCTGCTTTCCTCTCAACATCCTAAACGACAAAATAACAGCTTGATGATTTGGATTGTGGGAGGAAAACCATTGTCTTAGCTAAGGGATCTGTTGTATATTGGGGTTGGTTGTCTGAATTTAATTATATTAAATTTATTTCATCAAAATACATTAAAACAGTTATATTGTTATATATTATTACAATTTTAAAAAACTGTTTTCTATTTTAATATATTTTCAAGTGTAATTGATTCCTGTGATGGCGTAGTTGAGTTTTCAGCAGTCATTACTCCAGTCTTTAGTGTCACATGATGCTTCAGAAATCATTCTAATTTGCTGATTTGGTGTTGAAAACAGTTGTGCTGCTTATACTATACTATTGTTTGATATTCTTCGATGAATAGGAAGTTCAATATATATATATATATATATATATATATATATATATATATATATATATATATATATATGTGTGTGTGTGTGTGTGTGTGTGTGTGTGTG
>NW_015505194.1:2327934-2336211 GCF_001515645.1 Sinocyclocheilus grahami
TATACAGTATATAATTTAGAATGAAAGAAGTAAATGTTTGTAATGTCACATGTGTGCCAGCTGCGATCATGAGACACTGAAGCAGGCACATCCATACAAATACATTTTTAAACAACTCTAATGTATTCACAGGTCCGTATATGTTCCCAGAAATCCGTCTTACCTTATCTGAACCGCACTGTGCGCTGTAGTTTATAACCCTGTTGTTTACATCAATTCTTCAAATGTATGTAGAGCAGAAGCATGTAAAATGCATCTTGGTGGAGGCATGTAAATGTAGAGCATGAATATTTAATCATGAAATGTGTCTAATGGCATAGGTTTGCATTACTGTACACTGTTTTTGGAATGTGTAATTTGACAACATTCTCCATATACAGTTGTAGCTATTAAGTTAATTCACAACTAATGTCATCTGTGTGTAACGGATGGACGCTGCATTAATGATTCAGCGCAGATGCAAACTCCATAGAGTCTCATCCATGGTCCATAGGACTCCTTTTTACTGAGCTCTAGAGTGGCACCACATCTGAGGAGTCACATGGGGAAACGGGGAACACAGCTCCTCTTCAAGCACGCAAAGTCTGTTTCGCTTGCTGTAGTAATCTTGTGCGATGTTGTGAAACCACTGGCCTGAATGACTGTTGTCATGAAGCGAGAGAGTATGGATGGTTCCCATGTGTATGTGCGCTAACTTACCTGAGGGTGCAGGAAGATTGTGTGGTTCAGTGCTTAATGGCGCTTACCACCGCCGTGGGCATGGACATGGGGATACACACTGACAGGGTCACGCAACAACCATGCCCCAGGTCACATCTCTTCCATGCAAACCTCCAGTGGATAATGCAGGGTAGCTGTCACATATTGTAACTAAAAGCTTGATTTTCTCCTTTCTGACATTGTAGGTGCAGGGATTTGTATGAGTGTATGTCTGTGAGGTCAGTTGCAGTTAATGTTAGAATGGGCTCGGTTTGGGGCTAAATCACTTTGAAACATTCCGATCATTGGAAGAAGTCTTGCTGAAGAACCTGCAATCTCCTTTTCTGCCCCTTGGCCAACACACACAAACAGCACTCTAGTAATTTATTTTTAATAATTTTGTATTATATTACTTTGCCTAAGGCTAAACTTAAAAATGTTCAAATGAATGAAAATGGTGTCATCATTTACTCATTTTAATATTTTATAATTAATTTTCTTTAGCACATAAAGATTTTTTTAAGTGCCTAAGCTGGCTGAAGCTTCAAACATGACTGATCCACCATGAAAGTATTAAAAAAGTTGGAAAACGAATGTAATATAAACTATTAATATTAATCTATATTTAAGTTCTTCTGAAGCAAAACGATAGCTTGGTGTGACAAAAAGTAAAAAAATATATAAGTTTTTATTGATCGATTGCTGCTTTCTCTGCCATTGCATGTAATTCTGCTGTGTCTTGTAAAGGAAGCCCACAAAACAAGTCATAATTAAGATATGTTATTTTTTTAAGTAAATATATTAGATGAAAGGCTAAGTAAACTTTGTAAGACTTTATGTCATAATTTTGCCTTTTTGCATAATTAAGACTTGGTGTCTCATAATTTAGACATTTTATGTCATAATTATGATTGTCATAATTGTGATTTACCAAAGCATTATTTTTATTTTTTTATGTGACATAAAAGAGCTTCCATTAGCTTGTGTACTACTGTACTTTGCCATTGTGGTGTTGTGAGTAATGTTGGCTTTTGTTTAATAAATTGCTTGTGATGTAAACATCTATATAATACTTAAATGTATTTATATATTTAGAATGTAAAAATACAACATTTAAAGACACTTTTGCTATATTCAAACGTGAAAAAATCCCCTCTGAGGTTTGAATATCATTCAAAATTTGGGGTCAGTGAGGTTTTTTATTTAGCAAGGATGCATTAAGTTAATCAAAAGTGCTTTTTTTTTTTTACAAAAAAGAATATTTCAAATAAATGCTGCTCTTTTCGACTTTCAATTCATCAAAGAATCCTGAAAAAAAATGTATCACAGCTTCCACTAAAATATCAAGCAGCACAACTGTTGTCACCATTGATAATAATAATAAATGCTTTTTGATCACCAAATCAAAAATTAGAATGATTTCTGAAGGATCATGTGACACTGAAGACTGGAGTAATGATGCTGAAAATTCAACTTTGAATAAATTCCATTGTAAAATATTTTAAGAAAAAAAAACAATTATTTTAAATAGTTTTTTTTTAATCAAATAAATGCAGCCTTGGTGTCCATTTTCAACAGTAGTGTGATTTGGGTTATGCAGGATTGATGTTTTGCTTTTGAAATAGCTTTGTGTCCCCTAAATGAGATATCAGCCTTCAGTTTAACCTTGCGTTTAATTTATGACTCTGAGCCCAAAGCCTTTTACACTGACACAAGCACTCTTGATAGCATACTGTTTTATTTTTTTGCTCCTTTTTGTCTGTTCCACATTTGTATCATGTTGCTGAGTTGAATGGGCCAAGCCCTGGAGCGACTACTTTGTATAGAGAGAGATAGTGCAAGAGCTCCACTCCCTTCACACACTCCTCAATCTCAGAAACAGGATCTTGCCCAGCCCTATCGTGGCTTTGAAGAGATGACTGCCGTTGTAAATGGCAGCAGTGGCCAGGGGCTGTGCGTCAATAATTGAATAGAAGAAACTCCACAATGCCACATTTCCGTTTCTTAAGAGCTCAGTGGGCTGTCTCAGTTACCGGTTATGTGCAGAGAAAACGGAGCTCCTTTGAGTCGATGCCTTGGTTTTTTGCAGTGCTGAGGGCTACGGGTGAGGTGACAAAGACAGGGAGGCAGCCCCAAGATAAAGTTTGGCCAGCCATTATGTGTGTTTTTTCCAGGCTTTTAGCCTAAGCCTCAGGCTAGACTGTGCACAAGCCTTTGTGTGAGACTGATGACATTGATCTCAGAGAGGTGTTTCAGCATTCCTCACTCTCCTTCTCATTACCTGACTCATCCGCTTTCTGATGCCTCTGACCACAGCCTGTACACACACACACACAGAGTCTGGCACTAGCTTGATGACCTTCAAGATTTGTGACACTAGCAGGCATAAGAGCAACGTTATTATGATCAATAGGAAAGATTGCAATGTGCCTTTTCTTCCATTATTGTTAGGACCTCCTGAGACCGCAATAAAAATCTGGGATTGTAAATTTTATTTATGCCTTGAAATGAGCAGGAAGCCAGTTGTCACCTGATAGTATATAAAATAAAAAGGTAATTTATTTCCTATAATTGTGATTTCATGTCTTATATTGCCAATTTATTTCTCACAATGGTAGTCTTATATCTGATTTCATTATTTTCTTAGTTTTTTTTTTTTTTCCGTTTCAGCTCGTCCTGTTGTCATTAAAGCAAAAGTGAAACAAACCTAAAAATAATACTAATACTACAAAAAAAATGTTTTAAAGGATTATATAGTTCTATTCAGAATGCATTACATTGATCAAAAGAGATAGTAAAGACAAGATCTTATATGGCATGTATCATAGTTTCATTTTATTTCAAGCAGGACCTGACTGTTCCTGCAGGATCTTTTGAATTTTACTAGCTGTAGGTTTGTCAGAAATCTCCACAAAAGTGATGGATGCGTGCAATGAACTTGTCATACGCAGGAAGCTTGAAGCATTTTGACTGGCAGATCTTTCAAGTCCTGTAACAGAGAAACAGTTCAGTGGTCCTGTGGTCTTTATGTAATGTGGGAGAACAAGGACAAAAGCTCAGCTGTATCAGCTCAAACACTATAGAGGAGGATTAAGATCTATATGCAGAGAGTTAATGCCGTGAGACGGAAACAAAATCCTTAATCAAGGTGTCAAAAGTGACTTGGTCTAAAACAGACAGTAATAAACCTGCAAATTATCCAAATTACAATCAACCTTTGATGCGTTTAATTAAGGTTTTATCATTTAAAACTTGGTTTGAATGCTAATAAAACTAAATATTTGTTATTTTCAAGTTATTAGAAATAAGTAGCCTTACTTGTCTGCAGCAAAATTTGACCGTGTTAGTCAGACTGTGTGACTGTGTGTTAGTGTCATAGAATATACAAATATTTTATTGTTATCATAGATGAAACTTGCATCTTTTAGTTAATATATTAAGCAGTTGAAGAGGAAATTCAAGACAAAGTTAAGGTTTTATAAAGAAATTTGTGTCCATTATACTTGATTATAGGGATGTTGTGTGCCTATTTTCTACTTCCTATCATCTTTCTTCTGGTGCGTAAAGATTAATAACAGACTGTAAATCCTTATCACATCATTGTGTCTTGTATAATAGTGTTGCCTGGCCTTCATTATCTACTCAATGCACTGGTATTTAATCATTTACAAAGCTATTTTGGGACCTTTTGCTTTGAATCATATTGTTTCATTCAGCAGACTTGCTAAAAAGGTTTTTTTTTTTTTGGCTTTTAAGTATGCTGAATTCTCATCAAATAAAGTCATTATTCGAGAACTGGCGAATGAGTCAATGAATTATATGTTTTTTTATTTGCAGAGGTTTTTTTTCTTGATTAAATAATAAAAATAATAATAAAAATTGAAAGCCAACAGAAGAACATTTCATTAGACTGTTTTTATATATACCAGTTACAACTTGTGTTAACACAAATCTTTCTATCAAAGTGTAGGAGTCTAAAGGTTGGTGAACACATGTTTTAAAAAAAAGTTGTGAGAAAGACATTGGTCCACTAATGTGTAAAAAGTACATTTATAATTTGACTCATCATGCACAGGTGATGAAAATTAACAATGTAAAACGGTCCTAGGACTGTCTAGTGATGGGAGGTAAAGCTGCAGTCTCAGATATCAGTAATCAGCAACTTCATAAGTTCAAGGAAAGAGCTTTAGGAGACAAATATTTTTTCTACATTGATTAGTAATGTTTTGATATCCTTCATAAAGAATTAAAGGCATTCATGTTCCTGCTACATTTTTAATTAATCTGTCTATCCATTCTTCCACTTACTGCATACAAAAATGAGAGAGGCCTAACATGACCTGTCCTGAACAACATCCTCATCTATTCACAAAGTGGTCTGTGAGCCTGCGAAGCGAAGCAAAGCAACAATGGGATCAGTCCGCATTTGCATTATGAGCACACAATGCATGACACAAGCTTGCCCAGAGAGATATTTCTGCTCAGAAAATATCTGGCTTCAGAAGGATCTGTCTGCAGTGCTCAGCGTCACTCCACTGACTCCTTTTCTTGCTTATTAACAAACCAGCCTGTCACTTTATAAACCCTGCTTCAGCTTTCCCTCAGACACACACACATACACATCATGAAATACACTTAGACAATGGCAAACACACAAATTGTCCATTCAGTTTAAGTGAAACTGTCACCGTGCACGTCATGTCAGTCACACAGAGCATGTTGAGGTAAAAACTAGTTTTAATACAGTAATGCATATTAGAAATTTTGGGGACTTCTATACACTAAGATAAAAACAAATAAAAAATATGACATGAATTTATGGCAGCTAATCGATGTATTATGCTTCAGTTCATCATTAAAATGTAACAGTAAGACTGGATTAGATATAATTATCATCATCCTTTAAATAACATAATTGCAATGTTTTTAATTATTAGTAGACACACTATATAATTGTTGTGGTTCACATATTGCCTTGTTTTGATTAATTTTCAGCATTATATCCCAAAATGAGCTACAATTGAGATTAGAGTTTGTTTGTTTTTTATTCTGCCAGAGGTGCGATTAAGAAGATGGGAATGATAACAACAAATTTCCCTGGGGGTCTCCAAATCCTTATATACCACAATTACCCATGATGCATCTATGATGTTGAACAAAAGTGTCCTCCATCTAGTATGCTTATATTTCTCAACATAATGGAACCTAGTGGTAATAGGACAACTAATAAACCATAATATTTAAAAATAAAGAAATAAAAAAGAAATTGATGAACAGATTGGACTTCACTGAATAAATATTTTGACCCTCTTCACTTAATCCTCAACGTCAAAACCTGCAATGTTTCTAACAAAAGGAGCAAAGAGAGCAGAAAACTGTTTGAACATTTTAATATGCCCTCCAGGATGTCTGGAAATGTGAATATACAAAAATAACCAAATTAATGACAAAACAAGAGAATAACACCTACTCTGAAAATGTCACATACTGTAACAGACGTGGAAATGATCTATGCAGGGATTTGGCAAGGTTTCTGTGTTTGGATTCAGCTTCACCATGGATGGCGAGCCGCCTGAACTGATGTCTGAGCATTATTTATTTATTTACACCATGTGGACAATATTTCTTCTTCCTCTGCGGACACTGACTTCACTTGTCCAGTCTGATAGGATTAAATGCAACAAACTGAAAACTGAAACAAACCTGATAAAGTGGGCCTGTATTATATTAAAATATTAAATACTCTATAACACTTTACAATAAGATCTGCTTTATTAGTTAATGCATTAACTATGTATATACAGTGGGTACGGAAAGTATTCAGACCCCCTTAAATTTTTCACTCTTTGTTATATTGCAGCCATTTGCTAAAATCATTTAAGTTAATTTTTTTTCCTCATTAATGTACACACAGCACCCCATATTGACAGAAAAACACAGAATTGTTGACATTTATGCAGATTTATTAAAAAAGAAAAACTGAAATAACACATGGTCCTAAGTATTCAGACCCTTTCCTCAGTATTTAGTAGAAGCACCCTTTTGAACTAATACAGCCATGAGTCTTTTTGGGAAAGAGGCAACAAGTTTTTCACACCTGGATTTAGGGATCCTCTGCCATTACTCCTTGCAGATCCTCTCTTAGTGTCAACAAGGGAAACCTTATTGTAAAGTGTACATACATTTGGTCTTTATTTCTTAAATGCATTCACTAGTCTTTGTGTGTATTGTTAAGCCATTCCCCTTGGAGTCTATAGACGTTTTCCGATAGGTCCAGATTCTGATGTTTAAAGGATCTCCGGGGCCTGCGGGAGCTGATGTAGGGCTCTTATACAACCCCTCCAGTCTGCAGGGAGAACAAGGCATTAGCCTTGCAGCTGCTAATGGAATCACTTCCACCTGAAGTGATGGACACAGTCCGGTTGGTTTCCGCTGGGAAAAGAACTGCAGCCTAGCCGAGGAAAGAAGCGTTGCGGCTTGCAACAAATCCGCACATACCGGTCTTCTCATTCCCTGCCCTGGAGTCTTGTCACCGGCCCTGTTCATCTAGTAAATACCAAAACTGCTCCTGGTTATGACATTAATTATTCCAGGAAATAAAGGCTTTGGGCTTTGGGTATAAACTCTGATGAAAACCGCAGCCAGATGAGTGAAGTCATACATCTGCCTGAGCTCGAATGAAATTCGTATTATGACAATGATGAGGTAATGCCACCTAGTTTAATCAAGATGCACTATAGGGCAAAAAGAAAAGGGGGAAATGATAGAGGGATCATCTGGACATTGTCTGACTGACAACAGTGCCATCACCCTTGACCTCAGGGGTTCATTAGTTCAGACCAGGTGGAGAAAGAAGTGAGGGGGAGATGTATGGTTATGGTGCAGGAAAGAGGAGAAGGATGCTGGGATTGAATGGCCCGCGGTGGTCTGAAGTCAGACTGGGTGATGGATAACAGATCCAAGCTGCTGGTGTCTGCTCTACTGCAGTCCTGTAATCAGGACATTTCAGATGAAAAGAGACTTCTTGTGTTGAATTTGGCACAGCGATTCACCCTCAGGTCCTCTGCTTCTTTGCATCAGTTGAAAAGTTTCACAAATAATGTATGTGTGATCAAAACTCAGTTCCTATTTTCTCTAATGACCATAGCATAAAGAGGTCACATGGCTTTGTGCTCTTTCCAGTAATTCAATTAGTGTCAAAGGGGTTCATTGGACTGCGCCGAGAATGGCCCTGCGCACACAACCCCAGAGGTTAAAGTAGGAGCAGAGAAGACAGCTAGATGGATCAGTGCCTCCGGTTAGCTCAAGCATGAAGATTTAATCAAGATTTTTAAAAAGATGAATTGACTCCATGTAATGAAATTGTAATGGGCATGGTGGGCCTAACAAAACAAAGGGGTCAGCAGGTATATGACATGGATGTTCTGCATCTCCAGCCCTTATCTAACCCTCTTCCATCTTCTTTGAGAAAATATATCAAAGTCAGGAGGACTGAAAAATCCAGCCAGTGCTGAATAGATGTACGAATGTTTGAAATCATTTAAGAAAGACATAAGTGAGGGCAGGGGTGCCGCTAAG
>NW_015505194.1:2336423-2342798 GCF_001515645.1 Sinocyclocheilus grahami
GGGCCCACAGAGATCTGTTTTATTAGTAGTAACAGTAATAGTAGTAATGTAATAGAAATTATAAACGTATCTACCAAAAAGTTAAATAAAACAAAATTACTGCTTATTTCTGCATTTCCAGAAAACTTATTTCCCCCATTCACTGCATGGTTTCGTCCCGTCCTACATAGCCTAGAGTCACGAGTGAGATCAGATGGTAAACTGTCAAATTAGAGATGTCTTCGAGTTCGGGGGGGGGAGGGCGAAGCAAGCCCATCCAGGCTGGAGTCCTGAGAGAGAAAGATAGACAAAAGAGAGGAACGAACGACGAGGGGGGCTGGACGGGGACAGAGTAACAGCCCAAATTATTTTCCAGGCCTTGGCTGACTAAACGGGAATTCAGCTGCAGTGAACTCGTGCCCATCTTGTCAAGGACAAAGCGCAGTTTTCTCATGCTTCTTGGAAGAAATCAGGTCACGGCTCGTTCCAGAGCGTCTCCTCTCACATAGAAATTAGTTCCTCTTTATCATCCTGCACATCTGGTTGTCCTCTTATCTGATAATTGGAAGATGGATTAGTAATGCAAAGTCTGTATTAAAGACCTCCGTTTAGCATTCTCCATGGATAATACCTCAAATCACACGGCTCATTGAGGAAAGGTGTGCTGTTACTTTTATAAGCAATTAGACTTGTGCCAGGTGAAAGATAAAAGAGACGATAAAAATCCCACAGATTTACATCTAGAGATCAGAATATCCTAAAGCCCTAAGGCTTTTGGACTTGGGCTAATAAGAAAGTTCACGCACACCTCATAGCAACGAGGTAAAGGCTACTCTGAAATGACTTAGCAACTGCATATCAATGCACAAAAAACTGCTCTGTGCCCTTTAGCAAACACAGAGCAACACCCTGGAAACCACAAACAGCATCATAGCAACCCCTTGGAAACCACACGGAACACTTTAACAACCACAAAACACTCTTGCCAGGGGCGCCGTTAAGGGGGGGGAACGTTAGGACGATTCTAAGGGCCCACGCAATTTTGGGGCCCACAGAGATCTGTTTTATTAGTAGTAACAGTAATAGTAGTAATGTAATAGAAATTATAAACGTATCTACCAAAAAGTTAAATAAAACAAAATTACTGCTTATTTCTGCATTTCCAGAAAACTTATTTCCCCCATTCACTGCATGGTTTCGTCCCGTCCTACATAGCCTAGAGTCACGAGTGAGATCAGATGGTAAACTGTCAAATTAGAGATGTCTTCGAGTTCGAGGGGGAACAAACTGAGCCGGACGATTTGGTCAGTCGCACTTTTAAACACATTTTAGTTTTGCTAAATCTACAAATTCACACTCTGGTTACATAGAGCAGCAGCAGGAAGCGCTTGAGGTTGTCATGGCAACCAGATACACTGCTCACGAATTACAGCTGCGCTTCTATTTTGCCACACTAAACTTAGCAATAAACACGTTGAAAGTAATACACAATGAACAAGTCTGACAAAACGACCTCAAAGGAGGCTTTTATTAAGCAAATCAATGAGTGAATTACTCATCCACTGTTTAAAAAAATACTTTAGCTGGGTTTCCACAGGCAGGGTCACAATTATCTACAGTGTATGAAGCTAAAGGTTTTTGGGTTAAGGTTCATAATGTAGAACATTTTTAACATTGTATGCTGTATGTGCATAGGTACGAACAGGTTTGACTACTTTAGTAGTTTCCATGAGTTCAAATCTTAATGTTTAAGCATATAATGCTATTCTAGGGAATTGTGTGCTTCTAATTTTATACCAATAGTTTGAACAGTACCCTTTTCTATTCTAACACGACAATGCCTCTGTGCATAAGGCAAGGTTAAAAAAAAGATGTGTGGAAGAACTTGACTGGTCTGCACAAAGCCAAGTCCAAATCCCAGCTGAACACCTCTGGTGTGACTTTAAATGCAGACCTTGAGCCAAAAACTCATCACCAAACACCTGTGACTTGTACATACATACGTATGGACAAATGTATTGGGACACCCCCTTCTTTAGAACAGAAAAAGGCACTTCCAAAACTGTGGCATCAAAGATGGAAACATAATGCATGTATTTAAAAATTGTATTTCCATCTTTTTTGCAACAGTTTTGGAAGTGTCTAAAATGATTGTACGCATATGTACAAGTCATTGGTGTTTGGCGATTACTTTTAGTTTTAGTTTTATTGAGTTTTAACAAATACTTTGGGCAATATAGTGTATGTTTGGTGTGGTAGGGGGCCCAACCTCATATTCTTTCGTAGGGCCCAAAATTGCTAGCGGTGCCCTTGAGTGAGGAATTTGTACAATCAGCTGGTCATTAATGCTAAATAAATCAAGACAGGGTGATCAGGACCCTGCTTTTTACAAATAAATATGAAATATGGCATGAATTATTGATTGGGTTATAAATATTGATTGAATTATAATTTTACCGCTTGTGAGAACAAATCTTGAACTGAATTAAGCAGATGGCACTATTGTTTTCTGTAGAGCTGCTTTACAGTTGAATCGCATCTTGCAGCATCGACACTGGTACTGAACTGAATAAAATCAACAAAGAACTGGCTCAAACTGAATAACAACATTGCTGCCTTTTGTTGAACTGCAGAAACTGAATTGTCTCCATTCCTGAGTTTTCGTAACAGATTCTGCTACTTCCTGTTTATCTCTGTGAAGTTGCTTTGACCCGATATATGTATTGTAGAAAACACTATAGAAATAAAGATAACTTGACTTGATTTTATAAATGTATTTGCTGTCCTATAAAATGGTCAGCTGCTTTTGTAAGTAGTGTATAGTGTAGCGATGTATACAGCACAGCTCATACAGACTGCACCTTTACTCCAAATTCCAGATCGCGTGGATCTCTATTGAAACGACTGGATTCACAGACAAAAAATTTGCCAAACAATGGTCGGTGTGACTGCACATTTTCTTGACCCGCTTCAAACGTCAGTGATCTTTCACATTTTCTGTTTTCTGTAATATAGGGCCTGTGCTTTTCACAGATTCATCACACTCAATTTAACATTTCCTTCAGAAGATACCACCCAAATGCAGGCAGGAAAATAAGCTGAAAGATTAAAGTGATCCTTCATAGCAGAAACATTAAAAAAGAAGAGAATTTATCTCCAAGCCACATTGGAGCCAAAGAAGAAAAATGCAGCTGCTTAAAAAATGATATATGACTTGGACTAATGAACCAAATCCCATATATGTCTTCTCACACCAAACCACAAGGCAATATCTGACCTGCTGTGCTTTCCAACATTTTTCACCAAGAAAACTGCACGCTTTATATTTTCTCTTTCCGAACAGTTCATTTCTTCCACTGCTGTCTTGTTAGTATAACTTTGAAAATACCTTTCAAAAAACTTTGAAATTTAAATAATATTAAATGAATGAGAAAATAAGTATTTAGACGTTTAAGTTATTTAAAAGTGTCACAAAATGTCACAATGTCACAAATGTTAAGTAAATCTGTAGTTCTCTACGTGACAAAACTTTTAGATTTATCCAGTTTGACATTCTATCATCACATTATCAATTAGTTTGCATTCAAATTGAATGCATTCATAATTACACCGTGTGTAATTAGATTCTGTCTTCAGCACTGTCCTGCAAATTACAGCATGCATGCTTTAAAGGGCATCCTTTCCAAACATCAGATTAGCATGTAGATTATTATGCAGACTTCCAAAACAACCAACATCTTGAAAACTAATATGCTGTAACATGTCCTGACATGTTCTGCGGTGTAGACAAGTGCACTTTTTTTTATTGCAGCATGAATTAAATCTTTTGTGACGTTGCCACATGCGGTAATGTAAGCCTCACACTGACACCTAGTGGCGATAAATGGTACTGACCGTACAAGATATGCCAAATTTACAGATTATAATCATAATAGCATCAAAAAAAATTATATATATAATATAACATAATATACATTTTTTATAATTATACAATTTTTATAATTATGTTATAAAATTATAAAATTATATTTCTTCTGGTGTTTTTCAGAGGCAGTAGAAAGTCTCTTTTATAAATGTGGCCTTAACTGTTGATTGCCTGCAAAACCTCTAAGTGTCTTTAAGGACCGATTCACAAGTGCATGTGCAATAATTGTTTATGGATCAGTGAACAAGTATGAAAAAATATTGTTAAAATTCTTTGCAATAAAGATGTGTAAAGCTTATTTGGATTTTACAAAATTTCTTTAAAATACATTATCCTGAAAAGGGGATTTTTCTTTTAAACATGTAATAATTCATATTTTAAATAAAACCTATACATAAATGCTTTAAATAAGCGGCAAAAATAGATAAATAAATAAGTTTTCAAAATGAAGGCATGATGGCCCTCATATATATATATATATATATATATATATATATACAGTGTTGGGGTAACTCATTACAAGAAACGAGAGAAACTCAGAATATGACGCAAACCTGCAATAATTAAATATGTTAAATAACACAAATGTATCTAATCCCATTTTATTAACCAATGTCTTTGCTGCTGACCTTTGATGATCCAGTTCAACCATACTAATAAGCAAAAATGGCTTTAGATAAACTAACAATTGTGCTTTGTTTTTTTATTGCTGAAGAGTGTTTCTTCTCTTGCGTTCTACTGTACAGACGTGAATTTACTTTTGTTTATTCATTACACTTTTTGGTGTGAAAGGTCTTTTATATTTGCTATAAATAGAACTTCTTATATTAAAAACAATCAAGTCCTGCTTATATTTTAAAAGTAATGCAAAAGTTAAGTGAAAGTAATATAACGCATTACTTTCCAAAAAAAAGTAACTAAGTACCGTAATTAGTTACTTTTTTTAGGGAGTAACGCAATATTGTAATGCATTACTTTTAAAAGTAACTTTCCCCAACACTGGACAGAACGCACAGTAGCCGAGAAGCCTCCGCGCGTCGCGTCAGCAGAGGGCGCTCGTGAGGGCGGATCTTACAGCAGCACATCAGCAGCACATCAGCAGCAACCGCGCGCCTCCTCCAAGCGCAGTCAAATGGCGCCTCTCCAGAGAGTCTCAGCGACCAGTCCGACCAGCTGATGTTCATTAGGGCAGAACACGCTTCTCTGATATATTAGTCTCTCTCTGTGCGATATGGTTTTTACTTATCTGTGACAAATGTGGACGTATAGGAAGACATTGTGCTTAGCTGTGCATGGAGCTGATGATATTCTTATAACGGATTGATAACTAAAAGATTAATCCTAAGGTAAGCGGTGCATGTAGTGTTATTATTATGACAATGAATAGAGCGGCGTATTCACTGTTCGTACGAACCATTCTGATATGACAGCAGTGATTTGTGTTGGTTGCATGCTGTATTTGAAAATGTAGCCGTTGTTGACGCTGTCTTTTTGAAACACGTAATATACTGTATATATTTAATATGAGTACACAAATCTCAGCATGTCGTCAGGCTGAGCCGATTCATATTCACATCCAGGGAATCTATCTCTTATACTTGTCATTAAGGAGGCTGGTCATACAACAACAGGTTTCCCTAAAGGGCTTTCCCTCTAAATATGACCACAACAGCAACAGCTAAATGGATGTTATTTACTTTTTTTATTATTACTTTGTTAACCTTAGGTTTGTTTACTGACAGCTAGACCACTCAGAAAACAGATGAGATCATGTGCCCCCTATCCCAGGATATAGCTCAGTCAAAACATGACCTTTTACAATGTTTGTGGGAGTTGTTCTTAATAGTTTGTTATATAATGCCTGACAGAATACTGTTGATTCAGTGCAAGAACATGCTTCCCACACTGGCTGTTCATTCAGGATGTTTAATGCACAAGGAAATCAGTTTGATCAATGTGAAATAACCATTTTTAACAAACCAACTGACTGTAACGACAACCAACCTATATATACAGTATATAGTTGTTTATTAAGTAATTATATAGGCATAGTTTCTTTTTCTTATTTTTCTTTTTCCAATTATTAATGGATGTTTAAAAAAAAATCAGTCAAAATGGCAGTTTGCGTGCCTGTAGCAGTTATTTTAGTATTACTTGTATACTTTTATCATGTATTATTAATATTTTGAATTAGATTTTATTTTTGTATTTTAAGTTTTACATTTTTAGTAATTAGTTTAGTCTTTTTTTATATATATATATATATATATATTACAATATAGGTTTGATTTATTTTTTTATTTCAGGTTTAGTTTTGGTTAGTTTATTTTCACTTTACAACCTTTTTCTGTTATTTGCCAAGGCAACATTTCTAATTTTTATTTAGTTTTTCCAATATTTATCTAATATATATATATATATATATATATATATATATATATATATATATATATATATATATATATATATAT
>NW_015505194.1:2343031-2447835 GCF_001515645.1 Sinocyclocheilus grahami
TATATATAATATTATTTGAATTCAGCTTTATTTCAATTAACAAAAAATGTTTTAATAGTTTTGGTCTTAGTTAATGATAATAACCCTACCTGTAACCACAAGTGTGGTTCACATCCAGCTTACACAAACACAATTTATTTCAGATTTTATCAGGCTGACAATGCTTTCTTCCGGTCCTCAGTCCACTGTAGAAGAGCAGGGCTGAGTTGGACATGTGCCCTATTCCAAGAAGTATAGACTCCAAGAAAGCCTCTCAGCTTAGTTTGACTCAACTAGCAGCCACAGCCTTGGCATTTGTTGTTTATTTTGGTCTATGGCCAATCTGAGAGTGACCCAGATCATGCTTGATTTGAGTATCGATCTCTAGATATATTGTAGTGTCTGATCTTTTTATTGGCAGCCAGTGCAGCCAAATGAATTACTTATTAAATTAAGTGCTCTTTGGCAAGAATTATAAATCTAACCTGTAGTGTGTAGAAACCTGTTATTAAAAGGGATTGGAGTCTTCATTGTGAAAACTTATGCATTCATTTGATTAACGTGAAGATTGATGCCTTAAACCTAAATTGGGATGTTCCGACATAAAGATAAAGAGAGGGGAAGTTTATTGAGCGGAGTGTGACGTTACAGAAGTGGGCTGAGCATGAAAGAGGGGCATTACCATAGTACAGCTGGTCAGCTCTGAATGTCCCTTTCATGAAATGCACAGGGACTTCCCATGTCCGGAAAACAAACTGCCTGCCAGCTTTCAGTCTTCCTGCTCTATACGCACACAAACACTAAATATTACATCAATGATTTGTTCATGTCTTAGCACAGGTAGGTGAATTATTATTGACGCTTGAATAAATAGATTAGCCTACTAATGTGTTTTTTATGAATTTTCAGATCTTGGAGCTGTTTAGCATCTCTTCAGTTGGACTGTTGGAGGTGACTCACTGCATGCTGATCACCAACTTCAGAATGTGAGGTGTATTGATGTCTAGTGGAGCATAATATCAGCCCACATCAGGGGTGTCAGATCATTTTAGGGCATTTAGGGGTAGGACCGGACTAAGCATCACCTTTTATATTATATTTTCCTATATGGCATAAAAAACTGTTTGAATGTGTGATTAAGTCACAGGCTGCCTTCGCAGTGAAACGTTGACAATCAAATGAGCATTATTGTATCTTAGCATGTGTAATAAATATTCAGTGGTTGAGGAATTCACATTTAAGAGTAATACTTCTTTTTGTACCTGTCCATGTTCTCATGAGCGACCTGTACAAACTAGTTAAAATTAACTGGAACTGTTGTCACACAATTTCCACATAGTGTGTGTTCTTTAAAGAGGTTCATTTGCAACTTTAAGGTGTGAGCTGTTACATGCAACACACATTTTTATCCGTCCTGCTGTGGCTAAAAGTAGAATATTATGAATATCATACAGATATGTAAAATGTACTAGAGTGTTTTATTTAACGTCTTTTAATTTAATTTTTTTTTATGAATATCATCCAGATTGGACTCCTTCACAGGCCTTATGTTAAACATAAAATTAAAATTTTTATGATTTAATGAATTATTTCAGGTCACTCATGATTTTTATCTTCTTCATGAACCCCAGTTTGGGAAACCATGTCCTAGATACAGTACAGTTAGGAACAGTACAGGTACAGCTTCTAAGAGCTTGGTCTGGATAGCATGGGTTCACTCTGAGGTCGTGTCACAGAATTGTGGCTTTTCTGCAAAAAAAAAAAAAAAGATAACCCGACATCAAAAGAACAATAAATGGCACTTGATCTGAAGTGAACAGATCAGTAGAAAGAATCCCAACAAAGTAGGTTGGTCTCAGAGCTAATGAGGCCACAGGCCAGTGACTTTAAAACAGAGATTACAAATTCACCAAAAAGTAAAAAAGCAACCTACTTTCAAAACCTTTGGACACGTTTCAAGTATTGATTTCTCAAACTTCGTAGACACTTATGAGAACAGAGAATGCGCAAAGACAAGCTTCTCCTCTTTCTCTGTATTCCTTCATTTGTTTATATTTTCTCAGAGATAATGGGTGTGCTTTTTGAACTGCTACAAATCCTTTGATCCCAGTCATTCAAGTAATCTGTTAAATCCTCTTTAGGTCATGTTGTCTACACTGAAATGGAACAAGCCCTGTAGAGATTCACCTCTTGAGCTTTCCCAGTGCTTTCTGGTGCACAGTGCGATTTGTCACTTTTACTAACACTTACTAATGATGTCAGATCCTTGTTTGTGAGATTAGACTTCTATAACACGTGATCTTATTACCCACATCTTCTCATTAAATGATTAAATTACACTGGTATAAACCAAAATATTATTAATGGAATGTTGCATGGCTGTTGGTGTGTGCATATTTTGATCAAGATTTCCTGTGTCATCAGTATCTTTTTTTTTTTTGAGAGAGAGAGAGAGAAGATAAAAAAATATATATCTTCTGAACTTTCTGCAGATGAACAGGAAAAATATTATTTATGTGATTACTCAATGTAAAACACAATTTTGCACATTTTGGTGTAGAGAATCTTTTTTGGCATACAAACAAAAACTTATTTTGTGTGTAGGTCAAAGACAAAAAAGGGTTTAAGCATAACAACAAGTGTAATACTGCTTTAAATTGTGTTTGTTTTTCCCCAAAAAATGTATAAAGTTTTCTGTTTAATTTAATTTGCAATTTTGTTTTTGTTTTTTTGAGCAAAAAATAAATATCATACATTTTTCCCTGATTTCCCTGAGAAGAGACCCAGTAAAATGCCATTCAGTGTAACGGTCTTGTCAGGCATATTTACAACAAAAATCTATTTATGACACATTAAAAGACTAATTACTTTCACCCCAAATACCCCCCCATTTTTCAGTAATAATTTTTTTACTAATTTAAAACACAATAAAATGTAATATGCTCCCTTATTCTTTTATATGTTTTAATATGTACACGTCAGAATAAGCTTGTTGTTTGAATTTTTACATAAATAGTTACACTGAATGTCAAAATGTCTGATTGTCAGAACTTCATTGGATGCCCATATACATGATACATCACAGCAGCATTTAAATGCCTCTCACTGTGAATGCAACACTAAACGATAAAAGACTGCAGAGTTTTGTAACATTATTTCAACCAAATTTTGACATTTTAACCTCCAAAAACTTATTTGAAACCTTAAAAGTAGACATTTTACTTACATTTAATGTGTTTTCTATGGACATAAAATCACTTTTGTACATTTATTTTGATGCGGACACCTTAACGTCTTTGACCCGTGTACTGTTATACTAGTTCTCAGTCACAGCATAGGTCTGTGCTCCTAGTTATGCATATGGCAAAAACAGGAAATGTTGCTGTTTCCTTGGGCAGAGCTCACATCCTGTGCTTGGCAGGAACGCTCAGCTCCCTCTGACTTGTAGACTGCCTTGCAGAGATGATTTCAGACCACACTGTGTCTGCTGTCTATTCCCACATGGCCACACTTCTGCGCAAAATCTTTTATCATTTTATAATTGTCTTAACAATTTAAAAGCAATAAACTGTTCACCAAAAATGAAGATTCTGTCAGCATTTACTCAGTCATTTTGGTCTAAAATTGAAAAGTCAAAAAGGACTGGTGCAGTGAATTGGTTGATCCAGTTCACAAAAGCAGTCTGAATGATTTATTCATGAAGCTGACGTATTCGGTTCTCAAATTCAACTCAATGGTTAAATTTGGTTGCAACAGCCCTCTAGATTAGAAAATTCCTTTAAATTGAAACAGCATGATAGTGAGTCAGAGTGATCGCTTTAGAGGGAACTGTTCAACCTCGGAAGACTGCTCCAAATACAGTGACTGAGAACATTAGCAATATATTGTATTTTTTGATAGGCACTAGTTTCCATGTCCATATAGCCAAGTTCATGAAAGGCCTGATTTTATCATGGTCCTAATTTATCAAGTTACTGTGAATGCAAAAACTCTCTTTCTCTCTGTCTCAGTCACTGTCTTTCTCTTAGCAGAAGTCTGACTAGCACAGTTATGCTTGTTTAAAGGGTTAGTTCACCCAAAAATGAAAATTCTGTCATTAATTACTCCCCTCGTGTTGTTCCAAACCCGTAAGACCTTCGTTCATCTTCAGAACACAATTTAAGATATTTTTGATGAAATCTGAGGGTTCTCTGACCCTCCCATAGACAGCAAGGTAACTACCACGTTCAAGGTCCAGAAAAGAACCAAGATGATCGACAAAGTAGTCCGTGTGACATCAGTGGTTCAACTGTAAAGTTACGAAGCTACGAGAATACTTTTTTGCGCAAAGAAAACAAAAATAACGACCTTATTCCACATTTTCGTCACTGCGTCACTTGTGGATGCGCGTTCACGACAGTATCATGACGCGAGCGTGTGGCTCGCCGTCACGCGCTTGCGTATATGGTACTGTCGTGAACTCGCATCCACAAGTGATGCAGTAGAGTCAATGAAAGACTCCATACAACATTTAATTTTCTTCATTTGTGTGGTACACAAGGTGAGGATGTCAGAAAGATGTACATCATACAAACAGTAGAGACGAAAATGTTTGTCGATCATCTTGGTACTTTTTTGGACCTTGAATGTGGTAGTTACCTTGCTGTCTATGGGAGGATCAGAGAGCCCTCAGATTTCATCAAAAATATCTTAAATTGTGTTCCGAAGTTTGGAACAACACAAGGGTGTGTAATTAATGACAGAATTTTCATTTTTGGGTGAACTAACCCTTTCAGTGTTCACATACTCCTCCTTAGTAATGTAATCCAATTAAGCAATTAGGTTGCTCAGGGATTTCAGTATTGTTGCTGACACAAATCAGAAGACCTGCCTAAAGCATGTGTGTTCTGAGCACTCTCAGCCTTATTTAAAGTGTTGCTGTAAATGGTTTCAGCACCTTTTAAGAGTTTGATGCACAATCAAATATGAAAAGTGATACGGAGTGAGTTAGTATAAAAATGTGCTGATTTTAAGTACTGACACTCTGAGTTTATCCTTGCATTGTTTTCATTAATGACAGATAATGTGTTTTAATGTTTCAACCAAAGGTCTTGACTATAACTAAACTGTTTTTACCCTGCTCACAAAAGACAGTTGAAGCGACACTTGAGAATCTTCATTTGGTTTTAACCTAGATAGATTAAAAATAGATCTTATGCAAGACCTTTATCATTTGTTATATAATTTTACTCAAACTTGTGCTAAAAGCTTAGATGAAAGCTATATTGGCATCTCCGGAGCCCTGATGCTTTTTGCAAAACTGAGCAAACCCCGTTTCTTTATTGAAGGGATCTGTGAGCACTTTTAAATGTGCACACACTACAAGAAAATGTGCTTAAGAACTAGTTCAGACTATTACCTCCGTCAGCAGATAGAAAAGTTCAATTACAGTGCCAAACTGTTAGACGCTTTCTGTACTCATCTTGGACCCTATGAGGAGTTCATTGTGTCAAACTGCTGTACGTGATCCAGTTATAGGGTATTTCCTGACCTTCCCTTCCTAACCCATGGAGGAAGAGCTCCAGATGTGGATAGTCGTTGTCTAGATTAATGCACAATGGAGATTTATAGGGCTTCTTTCATGCCAGCGATTTCCTCTTTGATTTTGGGTGTGGTGGAGTGGACATCTTTGTTTTTTTGGGTAATTTGTTCCTTTTAATTTAATTTGTTCTAGTTGTTTGTTTTTGAATCTTCTGTCTGAGTGGTTAGGTCTTTGATAGAGTGCTTTCTCAGAGGCCTGTTGTTTATTTAGTTGACAGACATTTGCTGCATCTCATTTAAGAGGCTGCGTCCTCTGGAGGTTGCATTTATAGGCTGCTTATATCATATAAGAAAAGTAACATTTAGATTGCAGAGTAAGAAAGAATTTACAGTATTTCACACCACACAAGGAATGGCAGTCAATTTTATTATGGTTGCTTTGCTTTTCTTAAATAAGACATCCAGAAGGCGCCGCTATAACAGCTGAAGTGTCAGCTATACCATTTCTGCGGCACCACTCATTAATTGTATAATTGACTTTTTAAATAGGTTGCATCAACACCTCTGCCATTGGTCATACAAACAGAATGAAAAATGCATTTTTGCACAAAACTCTTCTCAACCCAAAAATGTGAATATCTTTTGCATTCATGTTTAGTCAACAGTGGACTTGGTTTAAATGAGCCATTATGTTCATTATGTCCTAGTTGTCATGAACAGGAAATTGTGACTTTCCTTCCTTATTGAGGCTGCATATATCCACGATTCATCTAATCAGAAAAAATATAGGGTGGGACTGCTTGGCATGAGAATGATGGGCACCAAGTCCGACAAGCATCCAGAAGCACCTCTGCAAGGAAAAACAAACGGCATCCATTGGGTATTTATTGGATTGTAGAAAGTGGCCATTGCGACTACAATAGACGATTGTCCCATGTGAGTGGCAGGATGCTGGAGAGGAAAGATTGAAACTTGTCTGGCCATTGGATAACCTTATTGCCCATCCTTCACGCTAATATAATATAGTTGCTCCTGATGAGATTTGATGTATTAAGGCTATACTGCAAGAATGTGGGTACCAGTTTTATGTTTGAGACCAATTTTGGTAATCGAGAAAGATTTATTTTTATAGTAGGGCAAACTCTGCAGTCTTTTATCGTTTAGTGTTGCATTCACAGTGAGAGGCATTTAAATGCTGCTGTGATGTATCATGTATATGGGCATCCAATGAAGTTCTGACAATCAGACATTTTGGTTTGCAGTCCTACAGTGTAACTGCTCTTATGACAACCGTCTAATGAAGAACCAATTTGGTGCACAGCAAGTGGTGACGTTTGATGCAGTGATGAAGTTTGTCAGAGAAAGAGAAGTCTTAAATTGCGTTCTCTTCACATTATCAGCACTGCCTCGTTTGCTCTGGAGAATGAGCAGTCAATGAAAGACTCCATACAACATTTAATTTTCTTTATTTGTGTGGTACACAAGGTGAGGATGTCAGAAAGAGCTGTGATTACCACATCAGCACTGTCCTAAGATGTACATCATACAAACACTGTTGATGTCTCACAGTCTGCCTTGGCTTTTACCCAACATCTCACTGGGGATGTATTTGACAGGCGACAATCATAAAGGACAGAATAATTTCACCACTACACGTGGCTTTACATATGACATATGAGGTACTGTGTCTGGCTAAGGCTGTGTGGGTGTGCTGACGGAGGTGAGAGGCCCAAACGGAGAGACGAACAGCCTGCTGAGAGCCTTTTGCTGTTTGGGCTGTCGACTATTCCCACCACAACACAATGAGATACTGCAGGCGCAAGCACATGAGTCTCCATCTGTCTCCACCTACACAGATATCTGCTGTGCGGAAGCGTACTAACTAGACCATCTGAATGTTCCTCAACAATTAATTCTATCAGCTTGTGATGGTGTGTACTAGTGCGTGATGAGGTGGTATATTGAATCACGTTACATTTTAGTAACTTTTGGAGCAAAAGTTTTGCTGTGCCATATTGTGAAGGTGCTTTGAACGTTTGCACATACAGTGTATTTTGCAGAGGTCTGTTTGTTTTTAGCAGGCTGCTGTGTTGCTCGTACTCTCTGAGGGAGTCTGTTCTGTAGGGCACTCCAGTAGAGACAGTCATTAGTTTTCTTTGGGTTGCCTGGCAGCAGTACTGAGGGATACTGGCATACTTGCCATTGACTGATTGGACAAGCCCTTAGCAAACAGCAGAAGCTCTCTTAAGGGAAAACTCTTGCGGCAGACCAAATATTTTAATAGATAACAAGTGAGATATCCAAAATCTAGTTTAAGGGTAAGCATCTTCCCCCCCATTATTTTTACCTTTAGATTACCTTTGTTGTCATCTAATGCTCACTTTAGGTTAATCTTTAAAAACACTGTCAAAGTCATTTTTAGCAAATCTCAGAATTAATATTAATTTCTTACTGTTCGTTATAATGTGATCATTTTTAAACTGAAACTAAAACTATTATTAAATGTTTTAGGTAATTGAAATAAAGCTGAAATAAAATAAAACTTTAAAAACATAAAAGAAAAATAAATGTTGCAGGCAGCTACCCGAACAAAGTTTATTGAAGTTCTAAAATTAATAAAACTGAAATAAAAACAAACTAAAGCTAATTATAAATATAAAAAATAAATGCTATATACAAAAACTAATAAAAATGACAAATTAAAACTGAAAATATAAAATATTTAATATATTATTAAAATTACATTTGTAGTGATGGCTAAATTCACTTGTTGCATTTATAATTGATTATATTTTGTAGTTTTTTTTGTTTTTAATTTATTTTGATAAAACAGTATGATATTTATTAACTGCATTAGCTGTTTTTTTTTATGCTTTCTGTCTGTATTTTAGCGTCCCAGATCCGTGTACCATGAGCAGTTCTCGCTACGAACCCAGCTGGGATGTGGACCTGGCGCCCCTTCTGTCCTGTAAACTGTGCCTAGGAGAGTTTCCCCTGGAACAGATGACCACCATCTCCCAATGCCAGTGCATATTTTGCAGTCTGGTAAGGGCTGTGTCTTCAGTAGCCCTCCAGTGTGTTTTGCAGCAGTGTGCAATCCAACAAATTGTTTGACAGTCTTTCACAAGTGGAAATACAGTAATGTAAATGCACAAAACATACAGGAGCTGGTGATTTTTTTTTTCAAATATGGACTGTATAATTTAGTATGTGTACATATAATTCGATACTAATGCTTTGATAGTTGTTTTTGCGATGCATTAGCTTCTTGAATCTTGATATTGGTCAAACTGGCCTGTTCTCTACGAGCAGCTCTTGGATGTTTTCTGGATGTTGGGTGTTGGGTGGAAACATAACCACAGGCAGCACTTGTCTTGTTATTTATTTCAAAGATAACAAAAATAAGAATCTGTCTCTTACAGTGTTTGAAGCAATATGTTGAACTCCTCATTAAAGAAGGCCTTGAAACGATTATTAGCTGTCCAGACTCTGCCTGCCCAAAACAAGGACATTTGCTGGAAAACGAGGTAAGCTTGCTTAAAATGTCATTTTTCCAAAGACCAGAAATAACTGTGCTGAGTTTAAAGTATCAAGACAGTCTCTCACCCACTGTCACTTGCTCCTGTCTTGCTTAAATTATTATAATTTCTTTTTTCTGATGTAGATTGAGTTTATGGTGGCTAACAAGGTCATGCAGCGTTATAAGAGACTCCAGTTTGAACGAGGTGAGTTTTCCTGAGAGTTTCATGAAGTACATAGTTCTAATTTAGCTTTTACACCAATTTTCAATCATTTCTTCATGTCTGTTTTTTTTTTTTGCTAATGTGCCTCTAAGAAATGCATTATATTTGGAAATTAATAATGCTTTGTTCCTGCAAGATGAGTTTTTTTGTTCCTGTGTGAGTTTTGTCATGTCTAATATAGTATTTTAACAGCTACATCTTTCAACAGCAGCCTCTTTGAAAAGCCTGCATCAGATTGACACATTCATAAATCTTTTACACAGAACTGTGCAACATGAAGTGATCAGAACATTGTTAAATGTTTCATTCAGAATGAGCTTTTTTGCATTTTAGTTTTTTCAATGGGGAGGAAGTTCTTACAACAGACAAACTAACAGTATGTGTTTATACATCAACCTCTTTTGTCAAAATAAAATTTGATACCTCATGTCAAACCCGGGAATGTAAATGTCTGAAGTAGTTGAAGATCAAATCAAATGGGTCATCATTTCAAATATGCTGTTTGTTTTTCCTTGCAGAGGTGCTTCTGGATCCTTGTCGGACTTGGTGCCCATCATCCTCATGCCAAGCAGTGTGCCAGCTGAATGAATCAGAGGTGCAGTTGCCGCAGCCGGTGCAGTGCCCTCAGTGCAGTCTGCATTTCTGCTCCGCCTGCAGGGCAGACTGCCCCACTGACCACGCATGTCAGGAGAGCCTGCCAATTACCACCTTCCTGCCTGGGGAAAATGGGTACTAGTGTACTTTAAACCCTCAGCATCAAATCATGGAGCATTCACAGCAGAAATCTTGTTTCTGTGGTGCAGCTCATTACGTAAAAACAAAAATAACCTTCAATATCTTGCCTTCAGATTTTTTAATAGGTTTCTCTCCCCTAATAAAAGTCCAGTATACAGATATTATTGAAGTATCCCTCAACAAATTATGCATACACTTTTCAGGAACTGACTGGTATTCATTTTAGTAACGTTTCTGTTTGGATTCAGTTTAATCTCAGCAAAATCATGGTGGAAACTACAACATTCAGCAAATCAGCATATTAGAATGATTACTTAAGTAATTACTGGAGTAATGGCTCCTGAAAATTCAACTTTGCATCACATAAATTAATTACATTTGAAAATGCAGTAAAATATCATTTTAAATTGAAATAATATATCACTGTTTTATTGAATTCTTGATCAAATGAAAGCAGCCTTGGTGAGCACAATCTTACCGACCCCAAACTTTTTTTTATATATACAGTTAAAGCATGTTAGCAAGTTGAAATTTTTGTATAATTTGTCATATTTCAGAACATTAGGAAAAGTTATTTCTTTTGAACCTGACACTTCAATGTAAGAGGTATTCAAATAGCCTTGATGAAACTGAACATGAGACTCATGAGTCATGACCTGTTCTGTTGCATGTTCATCTCCCCTCTTTCAGCTCCAACCTCAAGAGTGAGGAGGACGAGGCTCCGATCAAACGCTGTCCTAAATGTAAAGTGTACATTGAGAGAGATGAAGGCTGTGCCCAGATGATGTGTAAGAACTGCAAGCATGCCTTCTGCTGGTACTGCTTGGAGTCATTAGATGTAAGTTGTTTATACAGTATGACCGGTTTCACTGTGTTCTTCTTATTGTTATTATTATTTTAACAAAGTTTATACTATTTACTGTAAAAGTAGAACTTTTATTGGGATGTCTTATTACATGTCTTATTCCTCCAGTACAGATGTGCTTGGTTAGACCAATATATTGTTGGAGTTTCTAAGTGCTGCTTCTGCTGTAACTCATATTCATCTTAATTGTAGAGTTGGGCATTTTTTTCAGTTTCTCATTTCGATCATTGATAGGTCTCAAAAAATGAGTACTCGGGGGGGCCGGGGCATGTGTGGGGGGCGGGGTGTGTCCGTCATGGAGATAATGAAAATATTTTAAGACCGTTGCGAAAATGAATGTTGACATAAAAATATGACATGAAAACATGAACACATGGCTAGAAAAAATAACTGCTAGATTATGACGCATCAGTGTTATTGAAAAAGAAACATTTAAAAGGAATAGCTGCATGAGGTGAAGCTGAAGAGATCAACTCCAGTAAACTGAAGCCCGTTCTATGACATCCTATGAAATTAATCAAATGTCCTAAATACACCACATAAACGTAACATTACAGCTTCTATCTGCACAAAAGGATGCAAATGCAAGTGAACTTAAGCAAAGTTACGTGATGTTTCCAGAGAGTCTAACTCCCGCTGTGGATGCGCTCTTCCCATAGCAGCGTGCTGAAACATGGGCAAGAAAAGCAAAAAACTTTCTCGTTATAATGTTATGTATATTGTTGAAAGAAAATGACAAAAATAAACTAAAGATCAAAAATGAACACAAAAGGACACAAATGTGCACATGAACTTGACCATGCTAGTTTGAAAGGGTAACTCCCATTGTGGATGCACTCCTTCTGTAACAACAACGCTGATACACAGGCAACTAAAGCACAAAGAACTATCACAACATTCTATTACAATCATGTTCTCATTATAATGCTGTGTATGTGACAGACTGGCGCTGCACATCTTGCACTTAACTGTATTTCATGATCAAAGTGATTCCAGGCCTTTCACTGATTCCAGACTGTGACCTTTCAAATCCAGTTTCACTTTATTTCGCCAGTCTGGAAGACATGCTGTCTATCACTAACAAATCAGACCTCAGATACTGCCCAAAATGCCGCAATAACCAATCAGAAAAAAGAGAATATATATAATTTTTAAGTCAGGGCAATCATCTTTTTCATGCACATCACTATTTTATTGATGCTAACATCTCTCCTTAATCTCCTCAGGATGACTTCTTACTGATCCACTATGATAAAGGACCATGCCAGAACAAACTGGGTCATTCCAGAGCCTCCGTCATCTGGCATCGGACACAGGTATGTACCACATGAGCCATATCCCTCTAGACTGCAGATCTGAAGTGCTAAAGACAAACTGACCCACACAATTCACCTGAAATAACCCTCAATTTTCTAAAAGCCAACAGGGCATGATTAATGTTTCTATATTAGGGAGATGTTATGTGTTTATTACAAGAGTGGCTTGTGTCCCACTTGCTAATGCCTTACTTTACAGTGCAGAGACTTTAGGGAGAGTTGAGCTTTTTTGCGCCCAAAATGCCGCAATAACCAATCAGAAAAAAGAGAATATATATATTTTTAAGTCAGGGCAATCATCTTTTTCATGCACATCACTATTTTATTGATGCTAACATCTCTCCTTAATCTCCTCAGGATGACTTCTTACTGATCCACTATGATAAAGGACCATGCCAGAACAAACTGGGTCATTCCAGAGCCTCCGTCATCTGGCATCGGACACAGGTATGTACCACATGAGCCATATCCCTCTAGACTGCAGATCTGAAGTGCTAAAGACAAACTGACCCACACAATTCACCTGAAATAACCCTCAATTTTCTAAAAGCCAACAGGGCATGATTAATGTTTCTATATTAGGGAGATGTTATGTGTTTATTACAAGAGTGGCTTGTGTCCCACTTGCTAATGCCTTACTTTACAGTGCAGAGACTTTAGGGAGAGTTGAGCTTTTTTGTTACTTTATTGTATCAGCAATAGAGAGAGAGAGAGGTGGCTGATCCTCAAAAGCACAACATGAGGCAGTGATGCCTGATGCCAGTGATGTAAATAAAACCACATTGATATTTTGTTTTGAAAAACCATCAGTTTGACTATTCAGTACTACATCAGACTAATAGGCTATTCAAAAATAATACTATATATATATATATATAATTGTATCTAGCATGTATGCTTCTTGAAAGTTCTTTACATTTGTTAGAACTGGAAATGTAGATTTTCTCTTTACTAAATCAGTACCAGCAGCACTAGGACAGACACCAAAATAGGATCACAAAACCATTACTGCCCCCCTGTGGCTGAATGCCATCTGATTTGACGTGTCAAAGCATCACAGACCAATCTATACTGGTTTTATAATCAGCAGGAATGTGCACACATTATTTATCCTATTTTTTTTTTGCTCCTTTCTTTTTTTTTTCTTAATTGTACAATTTTTTTTATTTATTTTTTTCTCCCTGGATCCGTCACCTCTGTGCTCAGGTTGTTGGGATTTTTGCTGGCTTCGGTCTGCTGTTGCTAGTGGCCTCCCCTTTCCTTTTGCTGGCCACTCCTTTCGTGCTTTGCTGCAAGTGCAAGTGTAAACGTGGCGACGACGACCCTCTTCCCACCTAGAGCAACGTTTCAGCTTCAGGAGGGGACTTTCCACTCATTTGACAGAGGATTGGCTGTGATCCTGTCTTGTTCTCCTGAGCACACTTTGCAGGTGCATTGGTAAAAGACTTATCTGTCCGTGAGATGGTACTTTTGAATATGCTGACTTGCATTAAAAGGTGTTACAGAGGAGCAGAGAAGCTGATTGGATGAGCCATTGGAGTTAAGCAGATCTGTAGTGTTTGGAAGCAAACACTTTTGTTTTGTCTTTTGTTACATTGTCTTGTATCTTTTCTCAGTATCACTTTTTCTTCACTTGATGTGGTATTAAGGTTAACTAAGCTATTTTTTTTATGTTGTTTATCCTGAGATCCTAACAAACACTTGACAGGAATAAATTTCTTAGCAAGTGCTTTCATAATATTCTTGTAGCATAGTCACATAACCTCAATATCTCAGCCAGTTTTTTTCAGTCTAATTGCATATGCATGCTGGAGGCCGCAGATGTTTCACTTCTGTACCTCCAGCAGAGGCTCTAATGAGCCCCAGTCTGCCACTTGCTTTTATATGCTTCCTAGAAGCTCTTTCTTAGGACAGTAAAACATTCTTCCATTTGAATCTACTCAGATACTGTACACACACCATAGACGTAGCAGACATGTCACCTGATGCCTTCTCAAAGCTTATAGGCTTGGGTGTTGCTGAAAGGTTTTTTTGTTATCCTGGTATCAGACAGCTGGTCACATATCAATCACTGTTTATAACCAAGCTGTCACAAATGTATCATTAAAGTAAGCTAATATTTTATTCACTTTGTGAATGATGTCATCTACAGATACATTTTGTTGACATAACACACATGATGGCTGTTATTTGTATTTCCAACCCAGACGGGTCTTATCCACAACCTGTTGAAGATCCAAATACAACGTGCATTACCATGTGCCTGCCAATTTAGGTCAGAGTAATCAGGCCAGTGAGGCTTAACTTCTTACTTTTCAGGTCACTCTAGGAGTTGTGCATTTATTTAATTAATTAATTTTTTGGAGTAATACTTTTAGGAACAGTTTGCCAAATGTAATGTGTAAGCCCACATGTTCATTGTCTAGCACATTAATAACTGGTTGATGACTAGGGCACACCTAGTTTTTGTTCTTGTTTTTTGTTAAATATGCCTTTATTTTTGTTTATGTTTTGTAATTTTTTTTTTATATATATATAATGTATTGTGTACTCGCATGTTTTTCACATTTAAATATATTATTATGCTGCAAAGCAGTTGTTTGGCTTTTCTTGTGCATTAGAACAACTCTTTAGAAAGTATAAAAAATAAAATTACCTTTGGGCAGAACAGTATAAATGTTGTACCTTTTCACTGTCATACTGCTAAATTTTTCAAGTTGAATCTCATTTAGTGTTTTTAGATTTAGCATTCAGGTCCTGGGAAGTTAGTATTTAAAAGCTGGGAAGTCGTAATTGCAAAGTCAGGTGCGTTAAAATCAGTTTGGTTGGAGCAAAATTGCGATGTACCTTTAAAAAAATACAGCAAGATTTTTTTAACTATGCTACAAAATAAAGTTTGCATCAGGTGTGTTTTGCTTTGGTTTTGTTCAGTGTATATAAAGATTTTGTGAACTGAATTATGTTTTTCATAATTGTACATCCTAACTCGGAAGCTCGTGACCTCAAAAAATTCTGGGTTTCCCATTTAAAATCTGACTCTTGGTAGCTTTTCATGTGTGTTCAACTCATAAATATGATTTTTCCGACATGACTTGAAGGCAAGGCAGTTCACCTTTCCACTTTTCGGTCAATCTTGAAAACGTACTTGGTTGTAGTGCATACAGCTCCTGTATAATTGAATAAGGAAATACCTAAAATCTCAACAATTATTTTGTAGGTAGAACGTCCTTTACTAATTTCTTCCATTCTTTGGAATACAAATGTGGCACATCTCTGCTATATAAAATCTCTTCTGGTTAGCAGTGTTAGTTATGAGAGGGCTACAACCATAGACTTATTCAAGCACATAAACAGATTGTATGTAGCAGTTTTAGCAACTTTTACTTTTAAAGCACACCTTTTTTTAAATTCATGTTTGAGGTATAATTGCCTCAGAATTTGCATATCTTAAAAATACTAATTCTTTACGTTTTAGGAGCTTTTTACGTTTGAAAGAGATTTACAGTGCACATACTTTACCCGGGGTTAACAATTAATTTGCGGTGTCAATATCATTGATTGGATCAATGCAGCATGCAGTTTACATAAAGCATCTCGTTTTTATGTAAACATGAAAAACATCATTGTATTATAAATTGCCCCTGAATAGATTTTGGACCATAAACGTGAGAATAAAACACTCTCTTCTTCACGCAGTGCTTACCGTCACCATTTGACATTTTCCCCCTCAAAAGTTAAATGTGTTTCTTTGACTGGGTGTCTATTGCTAAGCACCTAGCCTTAACATTCTAACACCTATCTACACCGGATGCGAGCGCGCGGCAAATCCCCGACAGTAAACTGATGGCGCGTTATATTTATGACACATTCACACATGATTTTCAACGGTCGCTTTGTCGTGTCCAGTGTAGACAGACCGTAGCTGTTACGGCGCGGTGTAGACACGGTAACACCGCATTGTTTCTCACTGCACAAGTTTGACTGAACAGGTTTTCATAACCCTCGATAAAAAGTAGTGCTAACCCGCCTCTAAATTACAAGTGTGAAACCTTCTAAATCTGGGTTTAGAATGCTGTGTGGTTGAGTCCAGTGTAAAAAAGCCCTACTGTTTTTCCACTTTTCAAAAGATTGCGAATCTTTACATAAATCCACGTGAAGTCTAACAAGTAATTCCATAGTTTTCCATCCATCCTAAATACTCTATCAAACAGGTCGACGTCCACTTTTGAAGAGCGTGAGAGGTTTCGCTGGGGTTCTGCTGCAGCATGTGGTGGGAAGCCTAAGGGCCGTGGCTGACCGAGCAGAGGGGCTCTCGCGGGGCCAGTGGGCATCTGCCTCGACCCGCTACACTTCATCCTCCAGCATCATATATTCATGCGCTGCTCCCCCCGCACCATCTGTGTACGCTTACCAGTGGTACGCACACGAGCTCTGGTGACACGCAGGACGGGCAGAGCAGGGGTAGGGCATGGCCGCGCTACAGCAGACTGCGGATCACTACGCTGTGCCAACACGTAGGAACGAGAGAGACAGAAGCACAGCTGTCTTCCTGTCATTACACTCGCTTGGATGTTAAATTAGAGTTGTGAGAATGTGTCCTGAACGCTTGTTTTTTAAGTTTCAAGTAAAGGCTTGACACGCTTCTTGTGCTTTTATTCAGTTGCACTGCATGTATTCAGCCACAAGATGGTATTATTGACTCACTTTTTTTTTTACATTTGTGTGAAGTCATCCCTCTAAAGCCACTCACTTCGATTATTGGAGTTTTGCTTTATACAGTAATGCAGAAACACCCTGTTAGTCTTGGTTTTCTACATGTGACCTGCTGCTTTCACCATATCTGACCAGACCTCGCTTTCCTCCGTCGCGTGCCCCATCCGAGCAGCTGAGACCCAGCGGCTCACTGGCAGGTGTTGGTCCTCCTGTCGACCACAGCTAAGGGAACTTAACTGGGCCTTTGTGCCCGCTTCAGCCTGGCTCTGGCGTCCCGCTGGCAGATGGCATCAAGCTGCGGGCACCTCTCCCAACTATAATTACCAGCTTCAGCTACAGATGGAGACAAGCAGGCGTGATGGTCCCTGTATTCTCTGTGGCCTTCACCAACCTCCGCAGTCTGCCCTGAAAAGCCTAAACAGGCCTGCTGCTAGGACAAACCACCACACACTTCACCAACTGCTAAAGTGTCTGTGAGCTTCCTGCAGATTAAATACTGTGTAGATGTTCCATCGTTAGTGTAATATCAGATACACACTATTAGCTTCGTATTATTGTTAAGACAAATTAATGTAAGCTCTAAGATGTAAGTAGCACTATTTTAGCAGCTGCTCAACTAGTTTAAGCTGTAGGCATTCATTCTTTATTGACCAGTATTGTATCGTATACCCAAACGCCTCAGTAATTATTGAATTGTAATTACTTTTGAATGATTTTTTGTTTTGTTTTTGTGGGAAACTAATATAGATAGATAGATAGACTGGTCTGTTTCAAATAGTGACATTATAGATTGACAAAATTTCGTTTTGACTTTTGATTTTGAAGTGACTTTTTCATCAGTCAGTGTTGTTACTGTTAAATAAAGCTAAAATGATTAAAAATGGTTTCCGTTAATTGAAATAAAGCTGAAATAAAATGTAAATATTAGATGAAAATCTTATTTTAGTTAATTGCCAAGACAACTGTTCTAATACTTCATTAGTATAAATGTTGAAGTACAAAATTTAAATAAATAAATTTAAATAAACTCAAAATAAAGCTAAATAGAAAAAAACAACAATTAAAAAGTACAACTACAACTTTAAAAAAAAATAAAGTAATTTAAAATATTAAATACTATAGGCCTAATAGTATATAAATAATACTAAAATTACACTGTCGTCAGTGCTTTGGTGTTTACATCCTTCTCTTCAGGCCTTTTGTCCCCACCAGAGAAAGGTTACCGTTATCAGGTATCCTTTAATGTCTGAGCTATTTTCCTCCAAACTAAGTACTCCCCCACTCCCTCTACTTCCAATCTCTGTTGAAGGTCGCACAGTCATTAGCTCCATGGTGCAATGAAAGCATGAGATCTGTCCTTGATGACCAACTGACCTTCACTGATCACACTACAACAACTGACCAGTCCTACTACTTCATGCTGTAACACATTTCCAGTTCTTCTGCAACCTTATCCCATCTGACTCATTGTTGAGGCTTTTGTTATCTCATGACTATCAGGTTGTTCTTCACTTCTGTTTGTATGTTCGTTCAATTCCTTCTCAAAGTGCAGGGCTGCATCCCAATTCTTATTCACTAAAACTTTTATACTGCTGATGGGGAAAATCTGTATTTATGAGTGTATCGAAAGACAGTAAGCATACTATCATGTCACAAAAATGTCTTGATAGCACATATTGTTTTTCATATTAGCATGCAAGCATTAGCAATCCAAAGGCCAGTTCATTGCCAGCTATTGATGTCTTGTCTGTTGTGGATGTCTGTCGTTTGATAGAGTTAGAATGATTATTAAAACCTTTTATTGTTATCATTATTGTTAATGGTGTGAATGGGCCTTAACTGAATCTAGCTTGGCAAACTGTGTTCTATGGTTTTGGGATACATTAATTCTAATCTTATATACAATTTAGGATGCATATGTGAATTGGGCACATGCTTTTTCTTGGATCTCACCATGCTTCCTGTTGTGGCCAGAATCAAATTCAAGATTTTTCTGGCCTACAATGGGGCCAATGAAATGGCACCAACAGTTATCTAAAAGCCATACACCCCAGCTGGACTTCACCGATCAGCTAATTCTGGTAAGAGAAGCATTTTTTTTTCACCCACATAAAAAAACTATTACTAACCATGCTTGTTAACCAAATCAGGCGGAACTGTGTCCTTTCTGGTTGTTTCTGTCTGTGGCTAAATATTTTATTTTGAATCTTTTTTTTTAAAGGGGTCATATGATGCTGCTAAAAAGAACATTATTTTGTGTATTTGGTGTAATGAAATGTGTTTATGTGGTTTAAGGTTCAAAAAACATTATTTTCCACATACTGTACATTATTGTTTCTCCTCTATGCCCCGCCTTTCTGAAACGTGTCGATTTTTACAAAGCTCATCGGTCTGAAAAGTGAGGTGGCCTGCTATCCAGTGCGTTATGATTGGCCGAATACCTCAAGCGTGTGACGGAAATATTACGCCCCTACCATACTGTGATTCCCTGTCCGGCCGGAGCTACGAGACAAAAATAGTAAAAACCCATTATAAACGAGGCATTTGTTGCATCCAGTTTGGACATAATTACGGATTATAATGACATGGGGGGGGGGGCTCTATGGTTTGGGGCTTATATATATATATATTAGTGCTGTCAAACGATTAATTGCGATTAATCATATCCAAAATAAAAGTTTTTCAGTGTGTACTGTGTATATTTATTATGTATATATAAATACACACATACAGTATATATTTTGAAAATATTTACATGTATATATTTATATAATTTATATAATATAGAAATATATTTAATATAGAAATATAACATATTTTTCTTAAATATATACATGCATTTGTGTGTATTTATATACACATAATAAATATACACAGTACAAACACATATTACATATACAAAAACTTTTATTTTGGATGTGACTAATCGTTTGACGCCACTAATATATATATATATATAATAAAAAAATCATAAAATATGATTTATTCTGAATCAATATTCTATTCTGTTTTTTTTATATTTAATCCAAGGGCATTTTTTACCTAACCTCATTAATGCTTCATCTTTCATTTCAAATTCTTACATTTCATCTATAAATTCAATTATAACAATGTGATTATTGTTATCTCTACGTTATCAAATTAAATAATTTACACTGAAAAAATTCAATTGCATTTAATAATGTTATGAGATTGTTTTAAATATTTTTTAAATATACAAACAAGAAATTATGGTGGAAATTATACTTACTAAATTAAAACGCCAGTAGGTGCCAGTAGTGAGCGTGTAATGAGTGAGTCACTGAGTTGTTCATTCAATCGATTCGTTCAAACGGCTGATTCATCAGATGTTTATGCATGGGCTAATGAAACTTTGACTCAACCGATTCGTTCAGAACACGGAATCATTCAGCAATGAATCTGCTGGTTCCCTTTCATGGGAACTTCGAACTGCGTCCTCTAGGGGTCGCTATGGGGAACTCCTCGTCGTGACTCGTATCTGAAGCATACATTGAAAAAACACCAACTCGTTGGCCGGCGACAGCCATGACGTCACTACCGGTGCGACTACAGTATAAATCGGTGCCGGGAGCTACACATCGTTCTCTTCTTCGTCTTCATTGACTGTTCTGTTTGAAGCGTGCATTTTCAAGGAAAAAGTAAGAGCTATCTATTAATATTATGGCGAGCACTAGTGACAAAATTCGCATTTAGAAGATATAAGCATTCAAAGCTTGCAGATCGTCACTTCTGCCAAAACTGCTCAATGATTTTTTTTGACGTCACATCGTACTTCAGCTTCTCCTCAAACTTTCTGTCCAATCAAACGCTCTCTAGAATCTGAAGCGCCCGCCCCCTACACTATAAAATAGACGCTGAAGCCGCGGCTGAAATCGGTCACTTTTGTCCACAGAATTAGTATTTTCTGTACAGTGAATGGCACGTAGAGCACTATATAGGGGACAGGGAACGATTCAAACAGTGTAAATATGCTTTCCATTGAAGAAAAAAATAAGTCTGGTTTCGTGCTGTGTCACGCTAACCACCGCATCGCACACACACTCTGCTCCGGTCCAGAGACACGATAGCACGGAGTGGATCACATGCGCGAGTCGGCGCAGACCACAAAATGTATCGGAGCTATTTGAATTCTACACAGAATGCTATATTTTATAGCAATATGGATGAGATTGTGGCTGAATCGTCAGTGGCAAATTCTTTCATATAAAAAACGTACTTACAGTCTGTGAGTCAGAACAGCCGGCACTGTAGTCTACTCTACCAGGATCAGGAAACAGTCCTCCATAAAATGCGCTGGACAAAATCAGAATATTTGGGTTGAACTGTTCTGGAACAGTGTTGTAAATACAACTTAACCACTGATTTCTAGTCGTATCCTCTTTTGGAAGGCCAAATAAAGTAGTTTCACTTTCACAACAAAACACACAGCGGGCTAGAGTGAGGAACGGCCAGCGGGCTTGAGAACGGCGCGGCCGGCGGATTCGACGAAGGAGCGGCCGGCAGGCTTGCGGCCACCACATGTGATGAACCCGGGCTGGACTCCGCTTCGTACATGGTAAAAGCTGATCCGGCAATCCACAGCGCGAAGTTGATGTATATCCTCAGCGCCCAGCACGGATCAGCTCTAGGCATGACGAAGCGGATATCATCCTCTTTTGGAAGGCCAAACAAAGTAGTTTCGCTTTCACAACGAAACACACAGCGTCTTCACTACATGGCGGCAGCAACAATACTACAGCGAGAATAAAAGTTACGCCTTCTTTCTTTGCGTGAACATTTGGGCGGCGTTATGCAAATCTTCCCACATAGTGATGTAGATATGTGGGGGTGTGTTAGAACGAGCCGTTTTAGGTAGGCGTGGTTGACTCTTAACTTTTATAAAGAATATCTCTTTGGATTTGAGACTTTAGTCTTTGCAACTTTACAGATCTTCTTTATGCACCAAGAGCTTGTATCACTTCAAAGAGAAAGGAAAAATTGAAATCGCATCATATGACCCCTTTAAGGTCTTAATCATAGACTGTATAAAAACATGAACATAGTGTCCGTGACGTAACCCGTTGACTTCCGACGAGCGTTTTGAAGCCTAAAGTAGGCGGAGCCAGCCGTCGCCATCTTGGCCGCGCACTCCCGGAATATCGAAAATGGGCAAAGAGGTGGGAGCTGGCTGCTGAAACCACGCCCACCTAGCTCGACGGTGGTGACAGCAGCGACAATCCACCTGTCACTCAAGTGGCCACGCCCTTAATTATGCAGAACTTTAAGGCTTAATATAATTTAAACGGATGAGTTATAAAAAAATTCACCCCCCTCACAGTTGTCATGAAGGGCAAAATTTGCTATATAGACCAAAATCATTTTTTGAACCAGGCTGTAAACGTTTTTTTCTGTTGTAAAGTTGGGCATTTTAATATGTGTCAAACAGACTATGGGATTGACTCCCTTTTGCAGCCAGCCTCTAGCGGCCAGTTGATGAATTACAGTTTAAGTCACTTCCTTGTTGGCTTCACGAGAGAGAGCAGGAGGTTGCCGCTCGGTCTTAATGCACATTGCAGCTCGATTACCTGGTAGTTGTGTTAGTAAAAGCTCTCCGAGATGCATCTGCGTTGATGTGAAAGTGTTTTAAAGTGTTCTTAAGCTAGTGGGAGTTGGGTTAGTTCTCATGCCCAGCTGGCTCTTCTCTGAATCAGACATGGCTCTGCAGTAACAGATGGGTACTCTGGGGAGACTTAGAGAGAAACACACTTCCCATATCAGACACTCTCTGCTCTAGATCCACACTGCTCTCAAGATTGCCCCTCAGTCCTTGAGGGAAACCGCTATTCAACATTAATCCATTAACTCATTTAATATATTAAATATGACATTAATAACTGGATAGTTGTGTCAGCACTTTGGGGAAATTGCAGGTGGAATGACTTTTATTAGGCTGCTGCAAACAACTGTGCATCCATAAACACCATCCCTGAGCAGTGTTAATATTGCCAATGTAATTAATAACAATAATGTTAATTCATCAAGTTTTTTTTTAAATTTCGTCAACCATGATGGCACAAAAAAATGTGCATCATTATGATTTTAATTAAAACATACTATTGACCCACATGACCAGAAAAAAACGGTGCAAGATGCAACAATGTTTTTAGTTTTGTTAAAGAAAAAAAAATCTAGAAATAATAAGATTTCTTCAAATAATCCAATCATACTCAGTAATTGCATGGACTTAGTTGTGCTGTACAGTGAATGAACAATGGTAAACTGTAAACTGAAATACTTTGCTAGCAGTTTTGGTGAGTTACTTTTTAGTGCTGGGCACTATGACCAAAAATTTATATCACTGTATTTTTCAAAATTATACCGTTTCACGGTACATGACGGTATTATTTTTTTTCATGCATGACCGGATGTTAACCATATTTTCTACTGATTGAGAGAGGAAATACTGCAGTATATTGCCTTAGAATGCCCTATTTTACTGTCACGATGAGTGAATATTGTCAAAAAATACCACACTAAATAGTGACTAAACACGACCCCTTTTAATACATGTTAACCAGGAGTCACTCTCATTTATAATCGCGGCATCGTCTGATAAAATCAACATGCATCTACACTAAAGAGCGGTTGTTTTGGCTATATTAATTTTTTGTCTCATGCAGTGCACTGCCTGCTTCTGAGTAACAAACAAACAAAAAAAAACAACAAACAAAAAAGTGCATGTGATATTAACAGACGAACTACGCTCATATTTATAATTCCAAACAATCAGTAAGCGACGTTCCGAACGTTGTTTAAGTGACATACACCGGTATTGCGGTATTTTAAAAATTCATATCATAACAAAAATAAACACCGGTATTCGGTATGAACCGGTATACCGCCCAGCACTATTACTTTTGTTAACTTACACAAAACACATCCTATAAATCTGTGATTAATGTGACACACATAATAATTTAATAAATAATCAGTCTAGTCACAAAATGAAGAGAATGCACATGAATGACTGATCCAAATCTTATTTAAAGTGGGAAACTTGGAATTGTAGATGATGCATGAGTTGCCAAGTTGTAATGTTGGAAGGGGAATGTCGATCCTATAATGTGTCACGTTCTGAAGGTTGCAACCTCTGGAGGTCGCATTTGTTGGCCTCATACGCCATCAAGGCTGTCTCATGTGACCTCTGGAGGACACAGCTTTCAAAATGAGACAAACTATAGACGTTATAATAAAATTAATCTATGATACGTATATACGTATATTGCGTATGTATATACACTGAACAAAATTATAAACGCAACACTTTTGTTTTTGCCCCCATTTTTCATGAGCTGAACTCAAAGATCTAAGACTTTTTCTATGTACACAAAAGGCCTATTTCTCTCAAATATTGTTCACAAATCTGTCTAAATCTGTGTTAGTGAGCACTTCTCCTTTGCTGAGATAATCCATCCACCTCACAGGTGTGGCATATCAAGATGCTGATTAGACAGCATGATTATTGCACAGGTGTGCCTTAGGCTGGCCACAATAAAAGGCCACTCTAAAATGTGCAGTTTTACTGTATTGGGGGGTCCAGGGGGGTCCAAAAACCAGTCAGTATCTGGTGTGGCCATCATTTGCATCACGCAGTGCAACATAGAGTTGATCAGGTTGTTGATTGTGGCCTGTGGAATGTTGGTCCACTCCTCTTCAATGGCTGCGCGAAGTTGCTGGATATTGGCAGGAACGGGAACACACTGTCGTATACGCCGATCCAGAGCATCCCAAACATGCTCAATGGGTCAGATGTATGGAACAGATTATAGATAAAGTGTAAAGTTAATCACTTTTACCGTTTGGTTTATGTACAAATATTTAGTTGTGATTCCGTGTATAAATAAGTTAGTTATAGAAAATTAAACATTTTCATAATTTTGAATACAGATCTAATCAGCTGGGTTTATTGTTCACAATATAAATCGTTTATGGTGTTTAGACTGCTTTCCTGTTATTTCTCTGACTTGAACACGTGACACGTTATAATAAGAAACGCCTGACTCGAGTTTCCCAGGTGCACTTGAAGGCAGCATAAGATATGTGCTAATCAGAATGTATGAGTCATGTGAATATGCTCTTTCCGTAACAACGCACAAAAACACAGAATGAGTAACTAAGGCATAAAGAATTCACACATTTGTATTACATAATGTATTCAATGTTATTTCAAAGACAGTTCACGTTTTGTCATAAATAAAATATTAATGTCAAAAATGTTATTTTAGATTGAGTAAAAGTTAGATCAGTGTAAAATTTACTAAATTGAATGAATATGAAGAAAAAAACCTGACTAAATTTAAAGGCAAAAACGTGAAAAGACATTTCAACACTGCTCCTGAGGGAGTTTTCCCATCCATCCTATCTGTCACACTAGCTGCTCGGTGAGGCAACAGTGCAGGGACGGCCATGGCTAATGGGGGCTACAGCAGGTCAGGTCAGTTTGAAAAAGGAATCAGAGAGGTAGAGGTGACCTTCTTATTGTACCATTTTAGCCTGTCCAGGCCGGTGCGGTAGAAGGGATGTGTCCATGGGGAAAGTCAGACAGATGCTTTTTCTCTCACTCTCTCTATTTTTCGCCCTGTGGGTGAGACCGAGTGCAGTCTGGCCTGTGCAGCTGCCACCCGCACTTCTGCCTGCTTCTCCTCAATGACCTACACACTCAACTTCACTTTTGTCGGGACCACACCAGTTCAGGCAAGAACAGCTTTAGGAATGCAACCAGAGCTTCAAATAAGCATCTTTATTGACAGATTATGTATTAACATTTGTGTGTGTGTTGATGATGAGTGAATGAATGTATGGGTGAAGGGGGTTGGGAGAGAGAGCCAAAAGGGAGGGGAGGCTTCATACCAGCTGCTAAACATGACATTTCCTGGCTGGGCCTTCGGTCCCCAGCAGGGGCGACATCTGTGTGCCTGCCTTTCATCCCCCTCTGCTCCTCAGGCAAGATGGCTGAACTACCTGCAACAGGGCACAGGTCCCAGAGGCAGTCAGCCAAAGCCTCTCCCAGCTGGCCTCCTGTTGCCTGGGGCCTGAAGCCCAGGCACCCAGCTGCAGTGTCTACCCTTCCCCTGGCCCTGTTTGATCCTCCGCCCACAGTCCCTCTGTACACACACCAGTCACCTCCAGCCCTCGGAAGAAAGATCATGCTGGCTTCACACCTCTGAGCTGTTCGTGCTGGAATTAGAGGTTTTTACATAACATACTTTCTTCATTGCTAACTAACAGTAATGCTACTATTTTTTTCAGTAGCATGGCAGTGGCGCAAATGATTGGTTCCTAACAACAAACTACTTTTTCCAACAAGTAGCATGGAAAACACTATATTCCTCTGTAGCCGAGCAAGCTGAGTCAGTAATCAAATGCTGTTCAAAATAATAATAAAAAAAAAAAAAAAACTCGCTGATATATAGCATCAGAAAGTCTGATTCATTTCAGGGAATTCAGACATAAATCAGATGAAAAAGAAACAATTCACTGATTGGAGTCTCTGTGCCAAAGTTCTGTGTCTGAAATCAGCTGCTGTCACACTGCATTTAATAAGAACTTCTCGAGTGTTCTCGATAGTTGGTTCTTCTATAATGTCAGTCACATCATAATTATATAAATATAATATAACGTGATATATATTATGACATTTACACAACCATTCAAAAGTTTGGTGTCTGTAAGATTTTTTTATGTTTTTAATAGAATTCCCATATGCTCAGCAAGGCTGCATTTATTTGATCAAAAATACAGTAAAAACTGTAATATAGTGAAATATTATTACAATTTAATAACTGTTTTCAATTTTAATATATTTTAATATGTCATTTATTTCTGTAAGCTAGATTTTCAGCATCATTATTCCAGTCTTCAGTGTCAAATGATCTTTCAGAAATCATTCTAATATGTACATTTGATGCTCAAGAAACATTTCTTCTTATAAGTGTTGAAAACGGTTATGTTGCTTAATGTTTGTGGAAACCATGATAAAATCTTGAAAGATTTTTTTATGACTTATCTTTGTAGTTTGAACTATTTTAATTTATGCATATTTTGTAGCTTGGCAATCCACAATTTCAAACTAGTTTCCTAGTTGAGGCACATGAAAAATACTTGAAGTGATAGTTCACCAAAAATAAATACATTTTGTCATCAATTCTGCAACCTCGTATTGTTCCAAACCTGCATGTATATTCTTTTGTGGAGAACAAAAGCAGAAATTTTGGACCCCACTGACATTCATTGTGACATTCATTGTAAGACCAAAAGCATTCTTCAAAATACCTTCTTTTGTATCCCACAGAAACAAAACAGAAACTCATACAGGTTTGGAATCACACAAAGGTAAGTTAATTTTTGGGTGAACTGTCCCTTTAAGTCAATGCAGAAGTTGCTGCTTACGGAAAGTACAGCATATCTAGCCATTTCCAAAGTTCCTGTAACTGTGTACTTTCAAACCCAGTCTGTCTTGGTTTCATGAGATGATTTAATGACTTTGGAGAGAATGGTGCAGCCCAGTTATAAATGGGAAAAGATTTGTGATTTTTCACCTCAGTTCATTGATGCTAAGTTTCTCACGGAAAATATTGTCCATGCAGATTTTCCTCACAGATCCCAAAACTCTGGTTAAGATTGCAAAATTCCAGGAGACACAGACTTATCAAAGCCACATGTTGAGTAGAGGACTCTGGTTTGCCACAGTGAACGCCTGGACAGTGTGGTTTTGGACAGTTCTAATTTCTCATATGTTTGCTGCAAAGCTTCTACATGGAGAAAAAGGCAAATGTGTTCCAGGAAGGATGACAGATTATGTTATTGTGTTGTACATCATTTTGAAAGCAGCATATACAAAGAATGTAAATGTAGAAGTTGAAAGAGCGTTATTGCCTTGGTAGCAATGGTTGAGTAAAGCATAGCAGGCAATTTAACAAGTCACCATAATGGTTATGATACTGCGAGCATATTTAACATAGTGAGCATTTGGAAACTTGAAAAACACCAACACTCTCTTATGACTTTTAAATGATCCCCAAAATGATTTCAAACTATCAAAGAATGAACTCTGAATCCAGGAAAACAGCTTTATTTCTAGTCATTTGCATTTCTACTCATTAGCCGATCCTATTCTGTCACCATTTTCTGAGAAATATTCAAGCACATCTGCTTTGAGTTCCTCAGCAACAGTTTCCACTTTGTTGACTGAGCAAGTTATTAGCAAATTTCCTAATGGAGGTGTTGGGATGTCTTTCCCTTAGGTTAAAGATTTCTTCTTCTGTACCGGGCCATTTATAAATTTTCTTAAGAGAACTGGGTCCCACCCTTCACTAAAGAGACAATCAGTTCTCTGTGAAAGCGATGGGGCAGTTTAGCAAGGGATGGATTTCCTCATGTCATCTCTTAAGGAAAAAGTGCGCTTGGCTCAGAATAACAAAATATAATACTGTCACAACGTAAGGCAAACCCACAGCCTGTGAAGAGCAGGCACCTAGCCAAGCACTTTTATGAGAGTGGAGGACATATTTATGCGGTACTTACACTAATGGAAGCACATTTATGAGGGGGAGGCAGGGAGGGACATTTATGCATGTTGTTTTCTCCTTAAAGCTTCTTCTAAGAAAAGTTTAAAAGAGAACTGAAATAAAGTTTAAATGGGCCAAAATTTTAATCTTAATTATCAAAAATGATAATTCCTCTTGAGATTTAGCAACAGGCCTATAACACCATGTTGTAAAACAAATGTTGCACAACTAATTGCCAATAATCTCTGCTTGCAAAGAAAATCCCACTCGGCCTACAACAATTAAATCGCCAAAAATTCAGGTAGCAATTGAATTATCATTACATATGTGTAATTTCAGAATTATATTTATAAAGTCAGCTTAGTGTGACCAGAACCAAACATAACTTGACTCATGTGTGGAATGCAATTGAAAATTATTTAGTTTTTAATGGCTAAATATAATTTGCTTTACACCAAAACCATTCAAAACACTGGGAAAATAATCAGCATTATTTATTTATTTTCATGCTAAAACTCTTGGGTTCTTTATTGACCGTTAAAATCAGTTACAATGTACTGACATTGTATTCAATTCACCTACCTGGATATTGATAAAATTATCTTTTTTGTTTTACAGAAGAAAATCATACAGGTTTGGAACGGCATGACGGTGAGTAAAGTTTAGCTATTTATTTAATGTAGTGATGTCACTCTTTTGCACACTATCATCTTGTCTGATGTGCTGAAAAAAATCACAGAAACAAATGATGAATTGTACACTATATGCGTTATTTATACATGAGTACGTTTGCAGAATGTTTCTGTTTCCTCATTTATCAGACACCACCTGAGTATGAGAAAGGTATCACACCATGCAGCTATAGGCAAAGAAGTTCAAACATTTACCTAGTAAACGTGTTGCTCAACAATAGAAGCTCACTAATAATCCTGGGCGGTTTGCATGTTATCCTCTATCTGCCCTTTCAGCCGGCTTGCCAGCCTCACTCTATCAGCAGATTGCACGCACACATGCAAAATACTATTGGGGGTCATCGTGCAGCTGTACAGCTCTGGGCATCCGCATATGCATATGCAGAAACACACATGCTGTGAAATATTCAAATGCTGAGATGGGTGTGTTGCCTGTGAAACAGTGCATTACTGTCAAGTGATACAAAAGAGTTATTCTTATTTTGCACACCAGACACCACACCCCCTGCTCAATAACAAGTTTGAGAATAACTGTTTGTCTTGCAAATGGCATGACAAGCATCAGCTTCATGACATGAAAGAAGATTAGCTTATTAAATAAATTTCTCAAAAAGGGATAGTGCCCCAAAGTGACAATTCTGTCATTTACTCACACTCATGTCATTCCAAACCTGTAAGAATAGCTTTTTTTTCTGTAGAATGCAAAAGCAAAAAACTTACACAGAAGCTTCTAAGAATTAAATTGGTTGATTTTTTTTCCATGCAATGAATAAACCTTCAAGCTTCAAAAACTGCAACAAAAAAAAGCACCATAGAAGCATCAAAAAGTAGTACACGCAACTTCTACGCTATATTCCAGTTCTTCTGAAGTCGTGCAATTCTTGTCAGTAAATTGAATGTTTCAGAATAATTGAACAAATGATTCTGAATCATTGATTTTGTAAACTGGGTTACTAATTTTTTTTTAAATATCTGGCTCAAAAGAACTATTCACTGATAAATCGGACATCTCGTGAACTCACAAATGCTGCACACGAGTGTAAATAATGGTTTGCAATATACAGTGGGGACGGAAAGTATTCAGACCCCCTTACATTTTTCACTTTCCGTACCCACTGTAGCATAACTGTTGAACATGTGGACTATCTTTATGATGCTTTTTGGTGCTTTTTGTATCCTTTAGGAAACTTGAAAGCCTCCGTCTCCATTCAATCTAACTGCATGGAAAAGAGCAACCAATAAAATGCTTCTTATGTGTTTCACAGAAGAAAATCAGTCATAAGTTTAGAACAACATAAGGGTGAGTAAATGATGGCAAAATTTACTATCCCTTTAACCTGAATTAGAATGAAATTCCACATGTACAGAGGAAACGCAGAATGCTTTAAATGTGTCTTTTCAGACTTGTCAGGCTTCACTTTGACACTGATGGAAATGAGAAGCTGATTCCTGTGGTACACCACAGCGAGCTGTAAACTTTCAGAGATGGATGATAACCAGAATCCCTCAGGGACAGTGTGACACTTTCGACCAAGGGCTCCCAAAGCTCAAAACACTGGCATTCAGCAGACAGTGAGTCTGAATCCTTTCGATCTTCCCTGCTTGTGTTGTTGCTGCTGTTGTCAATTTGTTTTGGCACAATTTCTGCAGGCTTGCATTCCATAATTTAAGATAATTTGAGAAGTGTGCTGACATTTTGCCAAAACTTGAGACAGAATACACTAGTAAATTGATCTTACTAATCACATTTTGCATTGCATGGATCTATAGAAATAACTGGCAAAGCACTTCAAGTAAACCAGCCTGGTCTCGTGTTTATACGTAGGTATTAATACGTAACATTTACAAGCACAAAACGTACACTTTTGTACGTTTTTATTCATGCTAAAACGTACAATTTAGACGTATTTCAACGTTTAAAACGTACAAATCGCTATGTATTTTTAGCTAAAAAAATCTTTTTTTCAATCTAAAAATATCTTTTATATCATTTAGATATTCGTATAAATGCATTTTTATCATTTTATCAATAAGCGATTTAGATTTTTAGACCCCTTAACCTACCCCCAAACCTTAACCTACTCATTTTATAGCGATATATATAAAGGATATAAAACGCAAATGACCGAAATACGCAGGAAAATTACAATTTTAGTAACAATATAGCATTAAAATATATTTATAGTCGCTAATTCCACTCCTACCTATAAGCCTAAATATTTCTGTACAGTATAACAAAAAATGTCAAAAGCAGTACTAACAGTAATCCAACTGACACCCGCAGTCCTCTCTGGCGGAATGCAGTAGGTTTGTGTGATCCAGAGCTGAATGTATGTTGTTAATCGCTGAAAATATTATCCAGATAATTTTCCCGATCCACTCCGTGGCCGTGCGTGAACTCGTGAAGGAACGCGTGGCGCATCATTCAAACACGCCTCACCAGAAACACGGCATGTCGCAATCTGTGACGAATGCAGGCGAGCGCCAATGAGCGTTCGATTATCCTGCAAATGAGCTTTCGATTATCCTGCCGTAAAACCTGTAGTTTGAAGCGGCAACATTTGAATTTGTAAAGAGAGCGTCAGTCAGCGCGGGCTTTGCTGCTCACGGTCACTGGACTGGCTGCTCGGGATGGAGAAGCAGATCGCCAAAAAAGGCTTGGATTTGGGTTTGTTCCTCGCCGTCCTATGGATTCGGAAGATTTGGATTACAGCGCACTAATAAAATTGTTTCATTTCGTAATTATGTTGCGTCTTTGGTGTATTTTATAGTTCTATTGTCAGTCACAGCATGTCGGAGAAAACGCCTTTTGTGGCCCATGTCAGTCAAAGTAAACATTACATGACAAGTAAAGGTTAAACAATTGCAGAAATTTTATTTATTTTAAGGTTTAAAGTGAAGTCGTGTTTAACATTTATGTAGGCATATTCTTGGAAACGAGCTAGCAGCAGAAATCACAACAAAACGAAATTTTATAATTTCATAAGTAAACGAGTAAACAATTTAATAATACAACTGAAAACAAGGTAATTCATATGACAACTAATGCTGCGATTTCAATATTCGTAAGGATTCATTTTTAGGTGTGTCAATACGTCAGTTTTGTACATTTAAATTCTGAAAATACGTAAGTATTTGTACGTTTAGATGCTGAAAATACGTCAGTATTGTACGTTTAGATGCTGAAAATACGTCAGTATTGTACGTTTAGATGCTGAAAATACGTCAGTATTGTACGTTTAGATGCTGAAAATACGTCAGTATTGTACGTTTTAGTGCTTGTAAAAACATAAGTAAATGTACGTTTTATAGAACCACATTTTACGTAAAATACATACGAATTATCATGAGATCACGTTGCGTAAACACACTTGCTAACAAGAAATGTGGTTATTTGGTTGTGGGCATCTTGTAAGAGAAATGTGAAACTACAGAATTTAACCAGTTTTTGCTTCCACTAGGAGTGATTCATTGTTCTGGCAGTAAAAATCAATAACCCAGTGGTAAATGAACCCTTATCTATATCTTTCTCGGAACATTGTTCGTTATGTAGTTGACATGGATGCCAGTTGAAACCCATGTATGTCCTGCTTTTGTAACTTGGAACATGTAGAAGGTGACGTTTCTCTGAGGCAGTTTTCACTCTAATGGATAAGGGAACGTTAGGTGACCTGACTGCACTTGTGCTGGAGGAGGTCCATTACTCTGCGATGAAATACAGAGCTGGAGCACCTCTTCTGCTGATGGCAGCACTTGATGTGCCAGGTATCCGATTAGTAAAAGGGCAGCCGCAAAATGCTTACCAGCACAATGCAATTCATTGATACTGCAATGTGTGGTAGATCAGTGTCTGTTTTACAAATGTTTAAAAATTCAACTGATAACACCATTTCATAAATAAGTATGAACAGGTATAGTAAGATATTCATAGATGTGTAAACATGTGGCTCTGTACTCTCAAAACATTATTCTGTTTGATTGATTGTTTTGATTGTTGCATCTGAACCAGCTTCAGTTTAATTTTGTTGTGTGATTTTGTCATTTTAATATATTTCTATTTTGCTTCAATTCATTTTTAATTGAGTTTTAGCAATTTTAGCATTTTAACTTAAACTTATTTTTTTATTTCAGAGTTCCCAAGGCAACATTTCAATTTTTTTTGAAGTTTTTAATTTGTTTATATTTTATTCTATTTTAGCTTTATTTTAATTAACATTACTGTTTTTAATAGTTTAGTTCTAGTTAACAAAAACAACCCTGATGGCAGGGAAACCTAATTGAATCATCATTTGTGCAATTCTATTTGGTGACACTAGTGGTGCAGAAATTACACATGAAATAATTTTCTAGCTTTAAAAAAATATAACCAATATTTTTTATATATTGGTTATATTAATATTATGACAATAGTCTGTGTAACAACTTTTGACTGTTCTCTTTAAGAGTACACAGAAAAAAAGGAAGTACTCTTGGAATTCGACAGAAGAAACAAAACGTAAGACACTTAACATGAAAAATGTATTGTTAGGAAATAAAAAATTGGTTTTGTGGCTTTCACTTAAAGCCAGTGAAAAATACCCATCACTTACTGAGTTTATCAGATCTGCAAATCATTACAGCTCATTAAAGGCTATTTAAAAATGTATTTCTTAAATAGGACTTTATTTAAGGGTAAATTTAAATTTGCTCAAATTGAGAGGGATCTGCAAACGAGGTAGTGTTCTCTCATTAATTAAATCTGGAGGAACCCAATCTTGCACCAATTAACACTTAACTCGATCAGATTGTCTGAAATGGCTGTTCATATCAGGTTTAAACAGGGCCACAGGTGTCCCAGATGCAGTACCAAAATCGTAACCTTGACAATTTGAAGAAGAAAAGTTTGAAGTACCCCCAACTCCTTAGCATTGCAGGAAGACTAATCCTAACCAGCCATTTCCTCACTTTGTTCGCTTCCCTCCAGCCGCAGATAAGAGCCACACGCACACTGAAACGTGCAGTTCTTCGACATCGACAGTTCTTCGTGCCTGTGCTAACTCTCAGGAATGTGAGAGACAGTCTGTGGACGATAAGCAGACAGCGGACAGGAGATTACAAGGTCCGAGGGAGGAAAAGAGAGGACAGAGTCTGTTTTCAAGACCCCTGAGCAAACAGAGAAGTGAGAAGGTAAGATCGTTGTATGTTAATAAATGATAATGTCAGTCGTATTACAACATCCATACTGGTTTGAACGCTGTAAAACAGCAGAACTTTAACAAACACCCCGACTGTGATGGGACCTCCCTCCTTGCACTCAGTGGCAGATTAGATTATCTGTCTCAATGCCTTCTGCACACACATTTGCGGATGTCCTTGCCCAGGGAAATGAACACACCATTCCAGGGTGGGGACCAAATCGTCCTGGAAATAAAAACAGATTTGAGATAAGCACTCTGTCCATCTTTAGAGTCAGCTGGACTGTTTAAATCTATTATGTAGATGCTAAACTGCATTCACCTCACCCTAAAGACAGTTAATTAGAAGTGATTTTCATCAGAGCCCACAATGTCCTTATAGAGATCTAGGATCCCTCAAAATGACCGTCTCCAGTGCTTGAGACGATTACTGCTCTGTCCTGACATAATAGTGAGGGTTACACTGAAATCTGAGCTATTGTCTCATGATTCAGTGTCTCCAGTGTCTTTGCAAGGTCTCGCCCACAATACTCGCTCCTAAAATCCAAAATGTTTAAAGCAACTTCCAGTTTCTACCCTAGATAAATCTTACAAGTAAAATGTTTCATTTATTAGACTTTTAATTCATTATTTTCTGATTCAATGCAAGCTGTTATGAGATGGTCTGCCAAGAGAAGGGTTCACACATGACTTCTGAGGTGACCTTGTTGCATGAAACTGAGATGCCAGAGAGCAGCAGAACCTGAAGCTTTGAGCTAAAATTATTCATGTACTTCTAATCCTGATTTAGGAAATAAGGATTCATTATTTTTAAAGTTCACTTTAGATCTGTAAGTTTAGTTCGTTTTTTCCAGATAATGTATGTGATTGTAAACATAAAAAACATAAATTATACCAATAATTGTCTATATTAAAAATCTAAATGAAAGAAATTTGAATTAAAACTCAATGATATTAAAGTCCTACTGCACCTATAGTCGTTTATAAATAATAATGGCTTATCCACCTTTTCAACCATAAGCAATAAAATGGCATTTTGTAGCTTATATGTGGCACTTAAATTTTTATTCTGGGTAAGCATAGCACATTGCCTTTGATATCATCTGGCAGTGATAAGAAGTGGATTTCAAATAGTGCTATGATTTTTTGGAGAGCTATGACAGACACTCTATGGCATAAGGACAGAGGAACCTCACAGATGTTTTCTAATGGCTCTTACTCAGGAAGTCAGAAGCTTCTGCTTTCACCGTCATCACAAGACCATTAACTAATTATGACAATGGTGAATCATAGGTGCAGAATATGACCTCTTGTCAGTGTAAATCTCTAAAATGGCTCTACACCAGGGTTCCTCAAATCTTGCCCTAGAGGGCCAATGCGCTGCAGAGTTTAGCTCCAACCCTGATCAAAGGATCATTTTTAATGATCCCGAAGACATTGATTAGCATGCTCAGGTGTGTTTGATTAGGGTTAGAGCTAAACTCTGCAGGAAAGTGAATCTCGTGGGCCAGATTTGAGGATCCCTGCTCTACACCAACCAAAAGTTGTACAAAATAATCAATATGAAGCTTTAAAATGATGCTAACAAAGATAACTGTGTGACTGCAAGATTATAAGACTATACTGTATTTAAGGACTAATGTAATACTGCGACTAAATAAATACAAAGAGAATGTAATACAGTGTATGTATATAGTACCATTTAAGTTTGTTTCGATACATTACGACATCTACAGAAATCTGCTTTGTTGTGTTTTCCATCAGATGAACAGTGCTACTGTGGCAACCTTTCAACAGCTTTATTGCTTTCTCAGAGACACATTCAGCCGTCCAAGTTGGTGGCTGGACTGTGTGCAATATTAGTTTTTATTGTTTCCAGCTGCCTAAATGATGACTGCCCGTCAGAGAGATGCCACATATCTGGGAGAGTTTGACATTAATTTCATCTCTCCGCAATCATCTCTGCTTATTAACTTCCAGCGGCCCATACAGCCACTCCTGCCGTTTTTTATTACATTTCATTCACACCCAGTTGAAGAGCTCTGGCTCTACTGATGTAGAGTGAGTGATACTGCTGCATTCCATTCCTCCATATTAATACACAACAACTTTAGATGTGAAATCATAATGCTGGAATGTTGCATATTGTGAGTAGTGCTGGTGTGTGAATGAAGCTTTTTTCTGGAGTAGTGTGACTGTGTCATCAGAGAACACTTAAATATCATGCACACTGCAGAATACAAACTTCAAAACCGCAAGAGTTACAATCAAGGTTGGTCATCTGTTAGATGACCTCTACTGTAAATGCTGGAGGAGAACAGAGTGTGTGTGTGTGTGTGAATGAGAGAAAGAAATGAGAGACTTGTTATGGTGTAAAGAGCTATTTAAAATATGTTCTTGTTGCAGGCTCTAATGCCATATCTTCGGCCTGCAGTTGACCCTATATTGGTATCAGGTGTGAGGACGGCCATAAAGGTGACCCTTACCTGCCAGCTCAATTCCACAGAAGCCACCTACAGCAAAACCAGCACTGTCTGACATCCAAAGGGAATAAGTAATGCTCAACCATGTTGCTTCATATGAGAAATAATTATAATTCAGAATTATAGAATTACAATTCATGTTGGATGTAGGTTCAAAATGAACTGAAATTCAACTATATACATATATTTAACTTAAAAAAAAAAAAAGACAAGCAAGTACACAGACTTTTGTTTTTCAACAAATTTTCAAATACTTTTTTGCTTCAAATCAAAGATTTTAATGTTGTGATTCACCTAGTATCATGGTTGGTTTGGTTCAACTCTTTAAAGTCTTTTTTAAAAATCCCTATGGGAAAAATTCCAGAAACAAGGCTGCTGAAAAAGGGGACATGCGCTGTTGCAGTCTATTGAAATTTCAATAAATTTCAGCTTCCTGCCATTCAAATTCAACTTCCTGTGGGTGTGGCCAATTCAAATTATATCTGATAAATTGAAAGGGAGCATTTTATTTTATTATTATTTCACCCAACCCTGCTACAGTATGAACTTAATGCCAATCCATTAATGATTTATTTTAAATTATCAGTAATATTGTTGAAACTTTGCCTCACCTCAACGAAGGACAAACTAGGCGATACTACAGCATGCTAAACTTAAGACTGATGAAAGACAGACTCACAGTGGACATACTGGTGAGTTGAAGACAGGACAGATAAATTAGGTCAAGCCTTTGTGGTCAGCAGCCAGCAAGAGTGACGGATCCATTACCCAGAGGTGGGCAGATGCCCGCAGCATGCAGCTGGTGCAGGTGGGGGGAGAGGGGCGATAGCGGGGCAGGGTAAGCAGGTGTTCTCCCTGTGGGCGACACCCTCCCCATCCTCAACAACCACCAGCAGACCCCCAACTAGGCACACTCCCTATGAAACCCACATATGGGCTCCCCACCTGGACAGTCAACCTACCACACTCAGCTGAACACCAGGGGAGGAAAATGTCTCGACTATGGCAAGTTCACATAGAAAAAACACATACTGTATGAGGGGTTGTGTTCAAAGACAATAAGTCAAAAGTTATAGCTGTGAAGACCATTGGAAGGGTAACAGTTATGTAGCAATATAATTTTGTCATAATGGTGAAGTATTTGTGTAGTCAAAAATTGCTCCAGTTGGTTTGTGGTTGTTTTGGTGACATGGGTGGGGAAGCCTGAAGAGCCTTAGGTGCAACTGGCACACATTTGAAACACCTGCAGAGTTTGTTTGTGCGCATCAGTGCTGGAAGTAACTTCGCTAACTAGCACCTCAACTGACTTTACAGCATTTTTCTCTAGCATGACAGTAAACTGCTTTCAAAATAATGTCGTTTTCCAGTAACGACCCCCTAGTCGGGTCGCTAGATCTCTGTTTTTTGTGCCTGAGTGAATAATCAAACGCGGTCACCTAAACGGATCCTCTTTCTCTCATATGTAGTGCTGAAAAGTCCAGTTCATTCTACTGAATCGGTTCGTCATAAATGGATCTTCTCTTTCATATGTTGTGTTAAGACAAATGCTGTGTCTCAGTGTGCCTACTTCTACTACGTCCTTAAAGTATGTACTCTTTTGGTGAAGAAAAAGTACACACTTTTGAGTGTGTAGTAGAAGAGTAGGCAAGCTTTGGACATACTAACACGTCACACAACTGCTCTTTAATGGACGCTCTGTCGTGTAGATACACGCTGTGAACTGGCCTGTCAATCATCTTGTCACAGTTAACATCCTCCACATTGCATTTCATTTAACTTCCTACCTTATTGGAAAGAAAAGAAGTAGCACATTGATCTGCCAGTCACTGGTCTTTCATGCCGAGACCTCTGCTCATATTTTATGTATAATGATGCATTTAAAAGCTAACGACCAAACGGATGTTTATAAAAGTTTACATTGCTTTTGCAGATGAAATATAACACAGATAACATTTAAATAAATATTTTTTACCAGGTTAAATGTTGAATATTAGTAACTCAACCCCCTTTTTCTAAGCCTCTACCTAACCGCCGGTCGCACACATCTGCCATGTTTGTAGTTTTTAACGGGTTTTATTCGTGTTTGTAGTTCTGGACAGAAACCTTCACCTAAGCACAATGGATTGTGGGCAATATTAGCCATTAGAGTGTGAATGGATCCACACTTCAAAAATCGACCTGAAATAGTAGACCATCCGGGGACTTTTGGCATACTCTTTTCAACATACTATGCTTTGGGACACACTTATTCTAATCTCACATACTATTTAGGATGGATAGTATGAACATTTGAGACGCAGGGATATTCATTGTCTTAAGTGAGTCGGCTCGTCGCTTGGTCCCAAACAAATCATTTTTGAACAGTCCAGTTCATTCTGGTTGAACAGTCCAATTCATTTTAGTGAATTATTTTGTCCTAAACAGTGCTCTCTCTCTCTCTCTCATAGCCTATATAGCGTTAAAAAGTCTAATTCATTCTAGTGAACCGGTTCTCCTCAACAGTCTTCTCTCACTCAAATGTAACGTTGCAAAGTCCAATTCATTAGTGAGTCAGGTTGTTCGAAACTGATCCTGTCCTCATGTAGCGTAGGAACATCCAATTCATTCATACATTACATCTTTGGATTCATTCTTTCAGACGAGCAAAATGATTCACCGATTCGAGTCCCTGTACTATGTTTGTGCAAGTTAGGCTTTTTTTTCTTTTCGTTTTGTTTAAATTTGCCTCTTTTAAGTTTGATATTGTTGATGGATTGCTCATTTGTTTAAAACCACTCACTGTTTTTGGGGCAACAAAACTATGGTCTGATATAGGCTAATAATAAGTTATCATTGCATAGTATTTGCATAGTATTTTTATATAAAAAATACTGCCTTCATAGCCTATATAGCGTTAAAAAGTCTAATTCATTCTAGTGAACCGGTTCTCCTCAACAGTCTTCTCTCACTCAAATGTAATGTTGCAAAGTCCAATTCATTAGTGAGTCAGGTTGTTCGAAACTGATCCTGTCCTCATGTAGCGTAGGAACATCCAATTCATTCATACATTACATCTTTGGATTCATTCTTTCAGACGAGCAAAATGATTCACCGATTCGAGTCCCTGTACTATGTTTGTGCAAGTTAGGCTTTTTTTTCTTTTCGTTTTGTTTAAATTTGCCTCTTTTAAGTTTGATATTGTTGATGGATTGCTCATTTGTTTAAAACCACTCACTGTTTTTGGGGCAACAAAACTATGGTCTGATATAGGCTAATAATAAGTTATCATTGCATAGTATTTGCATAGTATTTTTATATAAAAAATACTGCCTCCCTTAAGTATGTTCAGTGTAACTGAGCACTGGTATATATATATATATATATTTATATATACAGGTGCATCTCAATAAATTAGAATGTCGTGGAAAAGTTCATTTATTTCAGTAATTCAACTCAAATTGTGAAACTTGTGTATTAAATCAATTCAATGCACACAGACTGAAGTAGTTTAAGTCTTTGGTTCTTTTAATTGTGATGATTTTGGCCCACATTTAACAAAAACCCACCAATTCACTATCTCAACAAATTAGAATATGGTGACATGCGGTGAATTGGTGGGTTTTTGTTAAATGTGAGCCAAAATCATCACAATTAAAAGAACCAAAGACTTAAACTACTTCAGTCTGTGTGCATTGAATTTAATACACGAGTTTCACAATTTGAGTTGAATTACTGAAATAAATGAACAAACTTTTCCATGACATTCGAATTTATTGAGATGCACCTGTATATATATATATGAAAATATTTATTTGCTGCTATTTTTGGAGGTCAGCACTAGATCTTGGTATAGAAAGAGACTATAGCCACAGCTCGATCCATCATCTGTGATAAAAGCCACAACTACATTAGCTTCCTCTTGCATTCTTTACTAACAGTCAGGTGTGACCTCTCCCATAAAGTGTGAAAGTATATTTCCACATCAGTCTTTTTGAGCAACCCTTCCCTTTCTTTCTTCACATGACATATGTGTTTTAAGCACATGGCTATCTGACACAGGTCTGAGGTCAATTCAGACGTAGTATCTAAACCTCTTCTTCAGTGATCCTTCTGATTCCTACCTTTGATGTTTCAGCAGTTCTGGGGCAGCTTGGCAAACAGCACCTGTCCTGTGAAGTCATGCCTGAGGCATCTCTCAGACTCAAACTAAAAGAGCATGTAAACGACTGCACCCGAGGGCCTCACCATTGGCTGGATCTGATGTGATAGATGTAGAAACATGCATCTGATGCATCTGGAAATCTTTGCTGAAACACTTTATCAGGTAACAAATACGTGTTGACATGGGTACAGGCACAATACACACAAAACTTAAAAGTGAGTTAATCTGTGGTTTCCATAAATTAAAGGAAAAAACAGTGATACTGGTGCATGTGGTACAGCATATCGGTGCCTATATAAAATAATAGAATATATTTTCAGGCAGAACAGCATAGATTTTTAGTACATTTATATTCTTATATATACAGTGGGTACGGAAAGTATTCAGACCCCCTTAAATTTTTCACTCTTTGTTATATTGCAGCCATTTGCTAAAATCATTTAAGTTATTTTTTTTCCTCATTAATGTACACACAGCACCCCATATTGACAGAAAAACACAGAATTGTTGACATTTTTGCAGATTTATTAAAAAAGAAAAACTGAAATATCACATGGTCCTAAGTATTCAGACCCTTTGCTCAGTATTTAGTAGAAGCACCCTTTTGATCGAATACAGCCATGAGTCTTTTTGGGAAAGAGGCAACAAGTTTTTCACACCTGGATTTGAGGATCCTCTGCCATTCCTCCTTGCAGAGCCTCTCCAGTTCTGTCAGGTTGGATAGTAAACGTTGGTGGACTATTTCAATTACATCATGAGGCATATTCTCTCAAATACCAACTTTTGGGTTAATTTAATGAAAAAATTTAACTCAACAGCTGGGTTAGTCCATATGCGACCCAAAATTGGGTTGAAACAACCCAGCATTTTTTAGAGTGTGTATTCAATACTGCTGTGTTTTGTACAGTGATAACTTATTGACACTCAACATCATCCTACAAACAGACACACAAACAGAGGGTACAGTGCCAAAATGTGGGGCCATAAGATGATATGGGAAATGACTGTTTCTCCGAATACGCACTGACTGAAAATTGGCATGACTTCAGGAGCACTCTGGATTGAGAAAACATGTTCTTCTGCTCATATTTCCCTGAAACAGCTGAGAAAAGAACATTATCTTGAAACTCTATTCTTTTTGGCTTGTGTACTTCAATAATGGGCACAGGGAGAGCAAGAAAGGCTAGCTCTTAGTTCTGTGATGCTCCAAGGGATGCCATTCAGTCATGTAAAGTTAGACACATTCCTTTGTGTTTGCACCACTGATAGTCTCAGGAGGAAAAGGTCGAAAACATTCACCACAGTGTAATTTTAAGATACTAGTACATCATGATGGCTCACAGACTCTTCCTTTGCATAATAAAACTATAAACATTTCCCATTCTGCCACTACAGGAATATTTGACATTTTTAAACTTTTGACCAGTTAGGTCACTGACTTAAATAGGAAACACTCTATCACATGCATAACATTTAAAAATGTAGCATGTCACTTTCGTTTTATAAGTCATATTTTTATGAGATATTGAAAGCCTAATGGACTGTGTGTTGCTAAAACACTTTTTACAGGTTCAGTCTCAGGTATGGGGTGACCCAGAGACAACCGCTGATCCTGCTTTATCAGGATTGTGTCCCTATGCATTGCACTTGACCTGCTGGACCTGCAAATAATGCTTCTGTCAATTACTGTGGATGATAAAGTGTGTTTGTAATGCCAAGTCAACAATGTATATTTGACTGAAGTGCATGAGATGACAATTATCACGGGCTTAAAAAAGAGACTGGTTGAAATCTGCTGCAGGTGCGCACAGGCAGATGCAGCACAAATGAGAATGAGAGGTGTGCCTTGTCCAAATACCCACATTTGCAGTCTTTGCACTTGACCACTTGAATGACGTATTTCCTGTATTTGGCCCAAGTGTTCAAGTGAGGATGAAGACCACAAGTGTGTGTCGAACTTTTCATTACCTGATGGGACACACTCATAATTAACTTCTAATTAAGTGATAAAAAGCAGTTGCAAATGTTGTACAAAATAAATATCACCACTACTCATCTTTGCACCAATAAAACGTAAAAACAGTTTTTCTACCAAATTATATGTAATATCTAATTATTATATTAATATTTAACTTGCATTGGAAATGTTTCGGCAAAAAGTCTCATGATTTATTTCCAGAACATGATGCATGATGGGATACACTAAGCCTCAAATAGCGCTCCGGAGCAGTATTCGAGATAGTGTGGTTTTAGTGTGCGTTAAGGGCACTGCGCTTTGCCGTTTTTAAGACCTGGGACAGTCTTGCACACTTACTTCCTGTCGCGCACACACACTCTCAAGTGGCCAAGACCGCAAGTGTGGGTATTTGGACAAGACATAGGCCTACGCGTATTCACACAGCGCTGAAAGTCAAAGAAGGCGCTGAAAGCACAAGCTCCCAGTTGCTCTGAATAGGACGTCACGCACCTGGCGCCAGAGAGCCGCGAGCTCAGGGGAGAGCGTTCACAGGCGATGTGCACTTCGAATCAGGTTCTTTCGAACATTTGATTTCAAATGTATCGACTCAATATAACAATTCAGGGGTTTCTTACATCACATGTATTTACGTCATAAAGTAGTCCTTCTGTCGATCAGTGATCTGCACGGATCGATCCGTGTATGACATCAAGTACCGTGAGAGCTATAGAGAGCAGACGCTCTGCATGCTTTCGAATCGCTCTCGCGGTATTTTGATGTCAAACACCGATCGATCTGCGCAGCGCCGCTTCAAGTCGAACGCTCCTAATGACATCCCAGTGTAGCAAACCAGTTCAGTTTGTTGCAGCCAAGAAATTCATTGAAATCTCTCAGCTGAAAACGCTTTTGTCTATTGATTATGTCTCACATAGGACGAAGAGGATTTAAGTAAGTAAGCATTAATAAAACCCTATTTATACAAACCACTATGATTTGCATGTGTTGATAAAACTGTCATACAGTGAGGTCTTGTAAACATTTCGACTCATCACTCTAGTAGTCCTCAGTTCACCTCATGATCTGACCAGGTCACTGATCGGGTTTGGGCTCATTCAAGTCAAGTCTCTGCTTTTTACAACATGTATTTTTAATATTTAGTAAATAAGTATTTTTTAAAAATCGAGTAAATCAAGTTAATTTATTTGTATAGAGCTTTTCACAATACACTTTTTTTTTATAGAAAATGCGATGTTAATGTTTAGAATGTCTTATATGCTTTAAGTCTCATTAGCAGATTAGAGCTGGGCGATAATAACGATATAAACAATCACGCAGCCGAGATTTGCAGTAGGCCTATATCGGTTTTGCGATTAGTTGGCTTGGCTATGTCCCAAGTTAACAATCAAGAACAGCACTTACTGATTCAGTACGGTTCAACTTCAAACCATCCACTGAGAAGATTCGACTCAAAAGAATTTTGTTCATGAATCAAACAGCTCTATGTTTATTCAAAATGCCAAGGGCCAGTTGCATAAATTAGCCACTGTGTTAAGACTATGTCTTAAGAACTAGTCTGACCAACTGCAACTAGCAGTTAGCCAAGGGGTAATGAGTCAAATTAAACCATGTAACCGACTTAAAAAATGTATGACCAGTCTTAAAAAATTAGATGACTGACTTAAGACTAGTCTAAGCCTTTTATACAACCGGCCACAGTTCCCATATCTATGGTTTGTTGTAACAGTAAAAAAAAATAACTCGTTTGCATAAAGTCTTTTAAGTGCACGCAGTGGGGATGGAGAGAGGGGCAACTAAATACACTTGATTAAAGTTTTCAATATGACTTGTTTTTAATGCTGTTAGACGTTTCAAATGTGAATCCATCCAAGTCCGTTCCATTATTTATACATGTGAGGTTATGTTATTTGTCGGTGCATGCAGTTGCTCAGATAGTCTTCAGCACGAGGAAAGAATGCAGAGGATGTGGGAGGTGCTCTTGTGATGGGAAGTTCGGATCATTTTACCGACTCGGACCTTTGAGTCTCGTTCAGCAAAATGAACGAATCTTTTTTCCGAGTCATTTCGTTCATTTTAGCAAGATATAATTAAAATGTTACGTGTTACTTCCCTAACACGTCTACTACTTACGCAAACGTTGATTACACTACAAACAATACAAAACTATAATGCTATAAGAAACGGAAAAGATTAATTCATTGTTTACCTGGGTCTCCAGTCTATGATTTGCTCACCTCACCTCTTATCTGACAAGTCTTCGGGTTTGAGTCGTTCGTTCATCACGTGACAGACCCATAAGCTTTAAAGGGGTCATATGATGCTTATTTAAAGATCATTATTTTGTGTATTTGGTGTAACAGAATATGTTGACATGCTTAAATGTTCAAAAAACACATTATTTTTCAAATCCTGTACATTATTGTAGGTCCTCTATGCCCCGCCTCTCTCAAACGTTTCGTTTTCTACAAAGTCCCTCCTTCCGACAAGTGCAGTCTGCTCTGATTGGCCAGCTGACCCAGTGCACTGTGATTGGCCGAACACCGCAAGCACTCGTCGGAAATGTAACGCCCCTTACCATAATCGCAAGCTTCATCTTTCAAAATAAATGTAAAGACAGAACCCGAAAGGGGAACAGAGTCACATGACAGACACAGTGATGAAGCTGGTATGTGTTTGCAGTACACAAGCCACGGTTAAGACAGCTGACTCCGCTGTGATGTGACTCCCTCTCTCTCTCTCTCTCTTTCTCTCTCTCTTGCTCGCTTGCGCGTGCGCACACACACACACACCGCTCGCTCGCTCTCTCTCTCTCTCTCTCGCTCGCGCGCGCGATTATTATTATAATAATTATTATTTACTCTTACAGTTAGGTGATGTGTCTCTGGTCTCAAATTGTAGCTTTTTACTTCTTACAGTTTATAAATGTGTGAATTTCTGTCATGGTTCTTTTCCATAACACTGAATGTTGTAACAAAGGGAATAAAGAGTTGGTTATTATTATTAAGTCTCTTTCCGGCTCAGACTGAATAGGGTTAGCTTATGGGGCTGTCACGTGATGAACGAATGACTCAAAAAACACGAAGACTCGAAATAGGTGAACTACTTGACTAATTCCAGTACAGAACCTATAGGATGTTGCGCATGCGCGACTGAACGAATCACTCCCCGAGACGACTCGTTCTTCCCGAGTCACATTAAAGATTCATTCAAAATGAACGAATCGTTCAAGAACGACCCAACACTACTGCTCACGTGCTGCAAATTTGGCCAATGTTGATGCCCCGGTTCACAGAATGACGTCGTCTCATCGACCAATCCGCTTAATTCTTTATGCCTCAACGAACCTAGTTCGGTTGCTATATAAACGATTGACAACAAGCTTCCAGCACAGATCTGTGGGAGAATCGCATGTCCTGAAATTAACCACAACATCGTTAACCATTATGAAGGCAGTCAGTCCGGTGAGGTCCATAAGGAAACCCGCCTTGTTTTTTTCGGAGCATAATCTCGGCAGCTCACGGGGCAAGAGCTCCTCGGACGACCCGCTCAGTCTCCTGTACGACATGAATGACTGCTACAGCAGGTTGAAGGAGCTCGTGCCGAGCTTACCACAGAACAAGAGCGTGAGTAAGATGGAGATCTTGCAGCATGTCATAGACTACATTCTGGATCTTCAGCTCGCACTGGACCAGAACCCGCAACAGCAGCTCCTCGGACAGAGCCCTCCGAAAAAGACTGTCAGATCACTCGGAGCTGAAATCAGCCTCATCTCCTTCCAGGTAAGACATTTACTTGCATGTCATACATTTAATTGTCCATGCTGGTAAGTCAAAGTAATTCACATTGGCGTAGCCTAATGACAAATCTTACGTCGCAATTATATAAGAAATTATTTAAGAAAGAAAATAGAAATAATATGTCCAATGACAACAGTATGCAGTGTAATTTCAGCATTACTAAAAAAGCGACATGAACAATATGTAATGTGATGTCAGCATTAATAATTAAAAAGAAGCATAATTTATAAACCGATATGAAATTTAACTTGTGCTGGCAGGTACACTGAAACTCATTGTTTACTTCTGTGAATTAACAGCCCAGTAACCCTCAAAGAGAGATCAACTCAGAGGACCTCATAACCCTGTCTCGTTGAAATGGTAAGTTATGCTATAAGGTTACTCTGAAATCGATGGTTTCACATGAGCAGCTGCTACCAAGTTAAACTTTTGCACGTGGGGCAGTTGGGTTGTTTGCCAGCGCACCTGTACATGTTTATTATACATTATGTACGGACTTAGACAGGGATATTTTATAACTTTGATAAGTCATTTAAACATGATATAATGCTTAACAGAATATGTTTTATTACAAAGGTTAGAAATGTCATGAAACGTTGATTCTCAAAACTGAAGATGATTCTGAAAACACTCAAAGAATGAAATCAACTATATTCTGTGAAGCACAAAAAGAAAAGAACAAAACTCCTTTTGTGGTCCACAGAAGAAAGTCATAGAGATTTGGAATTACATGAGCGTGACAGAATCTTAATTTTTTGGTGAATTAATTGTTCAATAATGCTTGATTATAGCTCTATTATTATTCATTACTATCAAATATATGTACGTCAGATGCTCGTGTAAATTCCTCCCTCAGGAGCTGTATGGGATTGCCCGGTATTTCGCTAGTGTTTGCTTAAAAGTCCGAAAAAAATGTCCTGTGGCTTCCTCCCTGGCGCCAGTCTGTCCGGATCTCTGTCCTTTTGCCTTCTCTAAACACTCCTCTCTCTCTCTCTCTCACACACACACACACACACAATCTTTTGCAGGTGTTTCGGTCATGGAGCAAAAACAGGGTCTTTTTGTGTTTTTTGTCCCGTGTCAGACTCATTTGCCTGGACTTCCTCTTGAATGACAAAGGATTCCCTCAAACGGACATAAAAAAGATTCTGAGTTAGTTATATACGGACTTTCATATTCTTTCTTCCAAAGGAAGATTCAAAAAGACTGGAGAGATTTGAAAGGAAAACTGTAATTAAGCAAGCAATCTCAAAAAGCAGGATTTTTTCCCCTTTGCTGTTATGTTGGCAAGATGTGCAAAATGCAATCCAGTTCGTCAAAAGGCTGCGGACTCTGTAAAAATGTACTTTTGTTTTCTCTTTCTGCTGAAAATGTGATGTTTATAATATTACAGAAAATTTTATAATTATAACGTAAATGACACTTTTATACTGTACATAATTAAATGCTAAGTATGAAGTCAGTGTCCTTGTCTGAGCTATGGTTACAAATGCATTGTTTTTGTTGTATTTTTTCATTTTTGCAAATGCATAAAGTTTATTAACTTATTACCGTTCAGGCTGTGAAACTACTAGTATTGTAAAGGGTGTAAGGGTAAGATTATGAGGGGTTTGGGACAATGGGGCGGGGGTTCAAAATGTTTCATTAATTTTTATTTAAAAAAAGTTTGTGTAACGGTGCTAGTTATAGACCAATTACGAGTAGACGTCACAGTTACGTCACTTGCAGCTGCGCGCGCATAGTGGTTGCAGAAAAACACTGGGAACACGTGGAGATAAATGGGTAAAAATCCATGGAATAAAAGAAAAAAATATTTTTGTGCCTTTTGATGTCAAGGTCGGAATGCAAATAATTTGTATAGAATACTGTCTCATTTGAAGCTAAACGCAGACGTTTAAATGGACATACTATGGATGAAAACTGCTATTACTCTACTTTTAAAGCATAAATTCGATTTAAACAATAGGTCTACATAATATTCACATATGCTGTTCATAGGGGACGTATTGTATTAGCCCTACAGTTACAGCATGGCATTATTTAAACCTTACTATTAAAAATATTATTTAAACCTTACTGATAACATTTTTACATAACATTTACTTTATCTCACAATTCTGACTTTTTTTCTCTCGCAAATGCAAGTTTATGTCTCCTAATTCGGACTTTATAACTCGACTTAACTCAAAAATAGTGAGTTTGTCAAATCTGAGGGGAAAAAAAGCCAGAAGAGCCCATGACGAGTTGTTTTTCCTTAGTAGAATTGTGAGATATAATCTCGGAATTGCGAGAATAAAGTCATAATTTTGAAATATAAAATCAAATTTACCTTTTTTATTCTTTTATTCCATGGCTCCATAGACTGCCGCTTGAAACCGTCATGTTCTGCCTCCAGATAGGCTCCGCCCACAACAAACTTCACCCCTGTTTCGGATCTGTAAGACTATCCCACGCTCTAACGTCAATTTCGTTGAATAACAGTGCTTATCGCTGGCTGACAAGCTCTTGTAATATGCGTAGAACATTTTGAAAATGACATCTAATCAATATAATTTATAATCTTTTTAAACATAACTATTTTGTACCGTATCCGTGAAATGCTCTAGCTGTAAAGGCTATCTGTCCCGGGTTTTCTGCAACCATGATGCGCGCGCATCCTGAATGTTTACAAACCGGTAATTGGTCTATCCACCTTTTTCTTCAACGCGGAAGTAAGCCTATGGGTGAGACTTCCGGTTCATTAGCCGCTATAGGTAAATAACGAGGAGAATAACAACGTGCAGGAATCTGTAAAACTGTGTGCACTTCTAACCATTGTGTTCATAATTAAGATAATACATTAAAATAATATAAGACACACCAACTTTCAATATCAAGCAGCAAAACGAACTGTTTTGCTCAGCTAAAAATAGCTGGACGGAGTGGACGCAGATGAGACCGGAAGCCAGACCCATATAATTTACAAATGGCAGCGCCCATTTTTACGACAAGAATGGGACCGAGAAAAGACGAATCTTACTGCGAAAAGTAGTGATAGAAAATTGATTCCTTTAAATAGTTAAAATAGTCTCGTGGGAACACATATCTACACAAATGTGTACAGAAAGGCAAAATGTTTATTTCAGTAATTTTTCTTCAAACAAAGACTCAAGAAAGATGGATACTGTCAGTGCAGGTTTATTTCATACCATGTTGAAGACAAGCATCACAAAACACGTTTAACTTTTCAGGACAGCTGCCAAAAGTACAGTATATATCACAGGGCATGCAGTTTCTACTGGCTAATTTAGAACTGCAGTCTGGCACATGCTTGTCACTGCTTATATACTACTGTAACTTCAGCACAATGACAGCATGCAGGACAACGCAATACAACATTTCCAAGCCAGAACGACTGTTAATATTCATACTTTTTAAGGGGTTTACACAAAGTTTGGGTGCTTTACCATGACAAGGTACTACAATACTTTACTTTGGGAAAACTACTGAATATACATCTACAGCTGCGATTTCAAAATGCTTTATAGCCATACAACTGATAACATTAATACGTGATTAAGCTACTAATACTGTACGAAAACACCACATATATGTAACTATAAGATGGTGGATGATGAGTAGGTGATGGACAGTTGTGAATTAAGCACACTTCAACTACACTTAACATTTAGAAATGTCACAGTCACTGTTGCGTGTATTTAGCCATGCATTGACACCACAAAACATTAATTAGCCAAGACTGCTGTAGATCCAGACGTCGCCTACAGGATACTTTCCCGCTCTTCTCCGAAGGTGACAGTGTCAGAGGACACTTTGAGGATCTCAGGAGGATCTCCAGGGTTAAGCCCTCTCTTCAGATGCACCACACGGATGTTCTCATTTTGGGTGGTGGTGGAACCAGGAGTCATGATGACGTCACTTCCAGTGGTGGTGGAGCCATCTGTGGGTTGGTGAACGTTGTTTCCTTGTTGGGCGTTTGTGTTGTTATTGAGGGTAGTGTTGCTGGGTGTACGGTTGAGGTTGTAGCTCTTAGAGGAAGGCCAGCTCTCTTCGGGGCTGCTGGCCAGAAGACTGCATTGGTCCTCAGAGCAGATGGACATGCGGACGATAGCTGGGTCTTGGAGGCCACTCAGACTATTCGGCAGCCCTCGCTTTCGAGCTGAGATCTCCTCATCCAGCTCAATCAGGTTAGCCCTCTCAGACTGTGACAGGTCGGCCTCTTCGTCTTGCAAAGAATGGTTGGGAGAGCTTTCGTTGGAGCGGACACCCGAGTCAGAAGAATCCTTCTTATCTGAAAGGTAATCCTTACCTTTGGCCAGAGATCGATCTCCAGCATCTGAGGCTTTGGGCTCGGGTTTCTTTCCATCCTTGAGCAGAGGGGCATTGTCCGACTCTTCAGACTCTTCATCATCACTGGTAAGTTTCTGGTAGCGTAAACCACCACCAGGCTTCAGCTTCAGATCAGCACCCTGGAAGAGGCTCACCTTCTCTCCAGATGTCTTGCGTCCCAGAAGGGACTTTGATGACCCATGGTCAACCTTCTCATCCTCTTCTGTTATAGGATCTAAAGTGGCCGTGTCCGCCGAGGCATAGTCTGTATTATCGGCCCCGGACTTGCTGCTCCCACGCTTTGAAACGGATTTGCGCGCATCTTGGTCACCTCCATCCTTCTTCTTGTCCTCAGAGCTGGAGTGCATTAGCTGGCCAACAAAAGGTGGAACAGGCTTCTCCATTCCAACCTCAATCTGAGCCATAGAGGCGATGTATTCCTGGTAGGCATTGTGGTATTCGGCCTGCTGCTTGTCTGTTAGCTTGCAAATTTCATTGGAGGACTCTTGAGAGTTAAGGCTGGACATGCTAGCTGTACGGTGAGTGGTGGCCTACAGAGGACAAGAGATGTTGAGATAAATGTCTAATATGGAATGACTTGGGGAAAAAAGGGTTGCAAGAACCTAGGAAGAAATGCTTACCATCCACGAAGGGTTGGAGTGCCTAGGAGGCTCATCCAAGCCCACGTTACTAAGCTCCTCAAAGCTGAGGTTGAAGTTGTACATGGGTGAGGTGTCCGTGTTACCGACTTCTCCGTGAACGGATGCTCCAGTGTGCCTGCAAGACTCCACATGGCCAACCGTGCTGCTGCCCTGCTCACTAGGAGCCTCCTCATGCAGAATCTGGTTCTCCACATGACGGAGCTCAATCACCTGCACAACATCGACTTCATCACATCAGTATCTAGGGCCAGTGTGAGAGACTTCCAGGCCAGTTAACGGCACGGTCACTTGCATTATTGGGTCAATCTTACATTTCTTGATAATGTACATGCTTTACATACCTTGTAAACTTACAACATTTGTTTCTATGAGATTTAGATGTGAATATTGCTAGGTAAAATTACTGAACTGGCTAACACCGATGAGGTTTTGTCAAATTTTCAAAGACTAAGTAGCAACAAGTGTGTAAAAACATGGTTTAAAAATTACACACCAATCTGCCATGCATGCCATTATTTTTGAGCAAAAGAGTTTATGAACTTATGGCTATCCTGTATTATTTCAAGCTATTATTGCATGTATTTTATTTATTTAGTAAAAGAAAACACTAAATGTGTGTAAACAATTATAACAATAAATAAAATATAAATATAACTATTAATTATAATAAATATTAAACTCATATGAAATACATTTCATATGCATTCGTATAATACAAAATTATACATACACTTTTATATTATGTATAATTATTTTGTATGTTAGCAAGGCATATAGAAACTTGAACAACTTGGAAAACAAACAAGAAAACTACTCACTGTTGTCCTGAAAAGCTGCCAATCTCCAAAATTCATGTTCATCTCTTTCTTCAGCTCGTCAATATTACACTGAGACAGAACTCTGCCATTTATGTTAGCCTGACAAAAAAAAAAAAAAATCAGAACAGAGCAAAACAACCAAGTTATATTTTCTTCTCAGTGTACTTTTTTTTTTTGTTCACAAATGCATACCTTCCTAATGGTGGCTGTATACTGAGAAATCATGTTCTGGTCGATGCCGTCAATAAGTCTGACACGCTCACAGACAACATCTGTGCTCATTGAGGCGAGCAGTACCGAGGGGGTGCCGGAGACCACAGAGGCAGAGCCCTGGTACACACAACACACATTAGTGCCTCAATTACATCAGAACAGTGTGCATATGAAAGATCTCTGAAGTCAATAGATAAACCATGCAGATTATTAGAAAACAGTCCAAAGGGGAAGCAAAAGGTCTTGAATTAAAATTCAAAGAAGAGAGGGATCATAAGAGGTACTGCAGAGGAACATATGCAATGCACTTTGAATCTATTTCTGTCAGCAGGATTTCAAAGAAGCTAGTGCAAATCTAGAGTGATATGATGGTAAGAAAAACATTAAGTATATTGTAGCTTTTTAAATAGCTACGTCTAATTATAACAAAACCAAAAATTGTGACCTACACTACATATCTCTGTTAAGGGAAAGTCAGAGTGGCACCTGGGTTCTATAATTTAAGTTTTCAGACAGAATACTTAAAAAGTTCAGCATCCAGGCCACGCTGTGTGAGAAGCTGATTATTTCAATGGCTTTTGAGTAAATTGGCATCATTGAAACAACTGCATCATCACAACTGAAAGGGTATAGAAACACAGATAGGATTTCTTTGTTTTTTTATAAGGACAGAAGCTTGAAAGACCCAGGGGAAAGAGAGATTTCTGAGGTTTAATGAAGTTTAATGTGACCAAGTAAACTACGCTCCATGTTAGCATATCACATGGGTATGAGCACTAACGCAGTGACGTTTTTTTTTGTTTAGTTAACTGGCATATTTAAATTTTGACCTAATATTTAGCATCTAACCTCAACTTAAGCACCTTTATTCCTCCTTCCCCACTGTGAGTGAATTTTTTGTCCTATAAGTGCATGCCGAGGTATGTTTAGTGTGTGTTTGTGAAGGCACGTGAGGAGGGACAGCATCAGCAGAGCAGCAGAACTTAAGCAGAGTCTAGAAGGATTCAGTACCTGCTTCTTTTTGAAAGACGGTACCTTACCCTGCTTGAGGAGAGAGAGAGGAGAGGAGGGAAGAGAGAAAGGAGGTGGAAATCATGAGGGAATTACATTTATGTTGATGAAAGAAAGATAGAGAGAGTTTAAACGGGGAGCAAATGAGTTTCTCTGCAGCATGTGGGAACTGGTGGACTGTGAAAGCCTCTGGTGAACATTAAGGCAGCTGGTGCTAGACGTCACTAGTGCAGTGCCTGTTTGAACACTGGCATCTTGCTTTTATTCTCACACAAATTAAGCTTAAAATGTACCAGATGTCAAACACTAGGTATAATGCACTTTACACAAACAGGGTACAAAACAGGGACTGAAAATGTATTTTAAAAGGTCTTGAATGTTATTTTCTATAAACATCAAAATGAAACACACACACACAAATGAAGCCTAAAAAAGCTGTCATTTTGTGGGATCCAAAAAATGGTTTGTAATTAATGAAAAAATTGTCACATATTAAAAAAGAAAAAAAAAAACGATTTTTCTCTTACAATAATAGCGTTGAACAGTTTAACTTGTAGTCAACGCATTTATTTGTGTGATAATTGAAAATAAAATGTGGGAACAGTTGTATACAAAATGTTAATGCACACTAAATATTATTTTTAGCAAATAATATTATTTAATAAAAAATACTTTTTATGACAATTAATTGAATAACAATTAAATAGACTGTCAAACATATGTTGTGTATTTTATTGTTGGACAGTCGAGACTGTCAAGATTCAGAATAGTTTTTTTATTTTAATTTAAAATTATTTCTTATAATTTTTTAAAGGGGTCATACAGACATTTGAGAAGATTTAAATATTTGTCCTTTCTGAAACAAGCCTTTCGTGCTAAATTACAACATTTACAAAATAATTTATCATGTCTAACAATTCTCACAACAAAAACCATGAATAAGTATTAGCACCCTATTCGTACAAAGCGCCACAAAGAATATGACTGACTTTTCATATCACACATTACTCTAAGAAAAAGCATAAAGTATAGCTGGAGCAACATCATGAAAACAGCTAAAATAAAATGATACTGACACATACGACAAGAGGGAAGAAGAAACATTATATTAATGTTTATAAAAGGAAACACCTGCAGAGCAAAATTACAAAAACATTAGCTGTAGAAGAAAAGTATGTCAGCAAGTAAAACCCTAGCAAGAACGTCTAACACTAGCACTATCCATAAGCACAAGGTCTGGCAGCTTTTGTTCATGACTAGTACTTACAAGTCCACTGCTATGGTCCTTGGGATAGCCGGTTTTAATGAATGGACGTGGAAGAACATGAGCAGGGAAGAAGCTGCCAGCATACTGCCGCGGCAGCTGGTATAGATGTTGGGGGAAATATGGCTGGGAGACCAAGTTTGGAGGGGGAAAAAAAATGTAGGTCATGAAAATATAACAGAAAATCATAAATAAATACTTGCAGGAATGTTCAAGTTCAATACAATATAAATCAATAACATCTATTACAAATAATTTCTACTTGCACTTTCCATTTCTACAATCTTATTGTAATCTTATTGTGTATTTTTTCTTCTCTTAAAGAAAATGTTTGTTTTTCAACATTATGACACAAACGCTGTCAACTGAGCTTAAATTGTATTGAACCTGAAAGATTCCTTTAAATCCAAACATGTGAAACAATGAAATATCTCTCTCTCTCTCTCTCTCTCTCTCTCTCTCTCACACAAACACACACATACAAATACACTCCCTCTCTAACATGCACAAATGCTTAAAAAAAATGAATCATTAGGTGGGGATACAACATGGCACAAACGTAGCCTCATAAACACCTAATTTTGTTACATTAAGGGGGTTAAATTAAGAAAACAAGGCCAATGCAAATAAAAATGATGCTAAAATGAAGAAAAACAATCACTGAATCACGAGCACAGGGAAATGAATGAAAAATTGTCTGGGTGGGCATGTAGAAATGTTTGACATGAGGCTGGAATAGAGGTGTGTGCTCCTCCAAGGGACTTCCCTCATCTATTAATTACACCGATGTGCCTAGTAGAGCTCCCTGAGGAAAGTCAAGACTAAAACACAGCGGAGTCATCAATCTACACTTGACACTATTTATCAGTTTTAATAACTGGACCCATTTTACCTCAAATGCCCCCCAAAGAGATGACAATCTAATGATAGTTTACAACAAAAACAGTTTCTGATTCAGTTTAACCTATCAGAAATGTGCAATTCAAGTGATCTTTTGTGCATGTGCGTACTCACCCTGTTGTAGAACGGGTGTTGTGGCCCAGCCATGCCGCTGAAATAGGCACTATGGGGCTGAGGAGACACACCCGGCGGGTTATACGGGCCGTTGTAGGAGGCAGCAGGGGAGCAGGCAGAGGACTGCTGGCTGTAGACTGATATTGGACGGCCCTCCTGCAAAGGCAGTGTGGGATAGGTGACACCACCCATGCTCACTTGCTCCCGGGCAGCACGCACATCTGAGAAAATACAGAGATAAAAACTTGGAAATACATGCTTTTCAACCGGGTATGACAGAGGTCAATAGAAATATCATATGGTGTCCTATTCATTTTCTATAAGGTATGTCATTTTCAAAAACCTGTTATCAAAATTTGGGACATTTAAATAAAAAAAAAAACTACATTTATGTGATTTTGTAATTTTCTAGAAATAAATATTACATTCAAAAACAATATTTATTATTTAAAATGCACATAAATTATTACACTTAAAAAATAAAAGAATTGTAAAATTAGTAATAAATTGAGTTTGCAAATTTAGCATAAATTAAGCTGTCAATGTGCAATAATCATTAAATGTAAAAATCAATCACCGATATATATATATATATATATATATATATAAAAAAATATATATTAATAAAATAAAATAAATCAAGCTGTCAGATAGTGGCTAGCTAGTTCAGGTTTAAATTTGATTTTTACCTGCAATAATCTCTCTGAGTTTTGGATCTAAATTAACAGTGCAGGGAAGAAAGGTGCGGATGTCTCGAGCCGCAAGCACTGGAGTTCGGGAAGAAAGGAAAACCTCAAAGCTACGGACATCGCCATCTATCTCCAGCAAAGGCTCCACATCTTTAGTGGTTGGAATATTCTTGCAGATCCTGTCAGGCAGTACATGAAAGATACAACTTGAGAATCATGAGACAATACTAATATTTTAAGGTTTGTAAAAGTTACTTTAGCATGTGTGGAGTGTCCATCACGTTTTTACTAAAACAATGCAAGTCTTGTGAGAATGACTGGTTTTAACATACCCTGGAATAAATTATATTGAGCCTTGCCAGATAAAACAAGTCATGATGGTTTTACTGAAAATGAAAATGATGCCGATATATCTCAGCATTAGCAGCACAATATCTTCATTTCATTTTGTGTTTCTGGGGCATGGGCTGCTTTAAGAGTGAAAGGAGTGTGCAGACAGCCAGTATCAACACAATACTACAATATTACTGATGCTCTGGATGCCAAACCTCTTCGTAAAACCACAGACTTCATATGTTTCCACTTAAACAGACCTAAGGGTTTTTAAAAATGCTCTATAAACCCCTCAAAATGTCAGAATACACCCATGCTGCGAATGCATATGTTTCTCTCTTTATATTTAGGTACAACAAGATCTCCAAAGTGATGGTGTGTGGCATGTGTAAAGAAGTAAACAACATGAGTGCAGTCAGAATATTCCATAATCATTTCATATCTGACGCCATGACGATATCTATGCAGTGAATCAAGTCTTACATGAATGGCATCATCTGACTAATCACCGCAGGGAAGCCTATCTAATGATCTGGACCTGCTTTCTTTGGCTTCATCTGACATTCTGTGGCCTCCCATTATTCGTTTCCAGGAAGCTTCCCAAAGGAGACATTTTTCTCTAGGACCCTAATGGGCTAACGAACAAACTACATGCAAAAAAATCATACAGGACAAATACATTACATAAGATTACTCAGAAAAAACCTTGTATGTACACATTAGCAATGATCTGAGTTGTTGATCTCAGGTTTAAAACAAAACGGCACGTTTCTGGCAATCTGATGGCTTTTTTATGAAAGAGCTACAAAACTACTGCGATAAAGCATGTGGTGAAATTGAAACATCAGGAACTGTGTTAGGTCAAATGCAGTTTTCTAGAGATCTACATTACAGCATCATAAAGGCATTATAAAACATAAATAGAGTCATGTGGTTTCTTTCAAAGCTCCTACCTTTCATAGATGGCTTTCAGAGTTGTCTGATCTGGGATGCCGTCTGTCTCTTCTAGGTACAATATGAGCCAGGATGTGCGATATGGCCACTGCTCAGTCAAGTTGATCCAAGACGCAAGCCGGTCCCAGTTAAAACTTATCTGATTGGCCCTCAGCAAGCGGCCTAAACAAGAGGAGCATATTTCTTGAGTACTGAATGTTCAGACTTTATGATTTCATATCTGAAAGTTCATATTCCATTATAGTGACTAAACTAAGAATGAAAGAAAAAAGAGAGAAAAGCAACTGTTTTCTATCTGAACACATTTTAAAATGTAATTTATTCCGGTGATATCAAAGCTGAATTTTCAGAAGCCATTACTCCAGTCTTCAGAGTCACATGATCCATCAAAAAAATCATTGTAATTTGCTAATTTTATTATCATCATCAATCTTTAAAATAGTAGTGCTGCTTAATAACACAACACTGCCACTTGATCAATTTAATGTGCCCTTGCTGAATAAAAAGTATTAATTTCTTTCTTAAGAAAATATTACTGACTGTAAACTTTTGTACAATAGTATAATTCTGCAACTCTGCTACAATTCAAATGTTTGCAACCTGTCTTACTTCCGTAAGGTGATATATTTCAGAGTAGGCCCGTCACGATAACAACTTTTGTTGTGCGATATATTGCCCCAGAAATAATTGCGATAAGTGATATTATTGTCATTCAAAAGACCATTTTATGCCACTGATTATATAATCGTAATGTAACAGCATTATAATGCAAGAAGGCCTACACACTTCCAAATGACAACAAACTTTTAATTTTTAAGAATATTTAGATCATGGAAATTAAGTATCAAAATATTAGATACTTTAAAAAACCTGAATAAATAGTAAATAAAAATTTTCTAACAAAAAGTGCAAACTAACAAGTAGAAAAAAAGAAAAATGCACAAAGAACTTGTATGGAGATTTTTCCATCTACAGATTTTTCCCTGACCTTCTTTTCTCTGTAAATTAATGGTGCACACTATTGCTGAAAAAAAACAATCACTACTTATCAGACAGATGTCCGTATGCACAAAGGCACAGATCCCAAACAAGAGCATATCTGCAGATGAAACTTTTTTTTGTAGAGGCATTTTTTTAATTTGAACTAGCACCTCATGACTACACCACGTTATGTACAAGAAGCTGCAAAAGACACAGACGCAAGTGGAATGTACAAAACATGGTGACATTCATTTTTAAGTAAATATAATGGGCGATATATTGCATCACCAAAATTTATTGAGGTAATATATATTGCGCGATAAGTTGATACATTGATTATTGCGACAGGCCTATTTCAGAGTAAGACAGGATACTCAATTAAAAAAAAATTGGGTTAATTGGAAAGCATGTTTCATTTGGATCAAGAAAGGTGGCCATTACTAACCAGACTAAACCCTTTTGGCTTTGGGGTAATATCACCTAATAACTCAAGTGATGTCATTGGAAAAGGAAAGTTGTTTCAGAGTAAGAGCAAGTTACTACATTTTGATTAAAGATTACACAGAGAATTTTTTTCTTTGAAATAGCATGCAGAGATAAATCATTTTAGGAACATGTTGGCCTTAAAGACAGTGCTGACCTGTGACTGATACAATGTTGAGGAGTCTCCTCATAGTTTGAGGGCTGATGTCACTGAACCAGTCCTCAGTGACGAGCAGTTTTGTGAGGTCAAAGGACATCTGACGCGTGACTGACCTCTGCATCTGTCGACGGCGATAAGTATCCTGAGGAGAGATCGGCTAGATTTAAATCATGCTTATTATTCAAAATCAATAGCATTAAGGAATACAGGGAAGGAAAATGTCAAGGGAGAAATTTGGAAACATTTTGTGATATGAGCATACCATGTGGTAAAACATTACTGTCATTGGATTACAGACAGACAAACTGCACAAGCACAAGCCATGGGATTGCCAGATAGGACAAACAATTCAATTAGATTGTGGAGTTCAAATCATCATGCTATTGCAAACATCAGATAAAGGTACTATCATATAACTATTAATCTTATTCATAATCTCTAATCATTATCTTAGTAGCCTTCTACTTAACCATAATAAGTAGCCTTTTCACATAACAAAGCAGCATATTTATCAGCTTACCCTGCGGTTAAGTGTCGTCTTACTGCCAAACTTGGTCTGGTCACCCAAGCTGTTCTGGGACAACTTTCTGTCCAACTCCTCATGCCAACCTACAGCATAAGAAAATTGTAAGAAATTTGCTTTGCGAGCCCCACCAAATATGTGATGATTGGCTGTGATTTTTGTCATGCAGCATTTGATTTTCAACAAAGACATAAAAACTAATATGAAATGTTGGTCAGAATAGGGTTAGAGTAACCTGGTTTGGACACTATATTGTCATTAAACACAAGATATGTTTGGCTACATTTTTGTAGACTTGTAGACAACGGGTCTGTTCAGTTCTAGGAGACCACTGTCTTTTTAAATAATTTAATCAGACTGAAGGCATTACTGCACATGACAACTCAGACTTAAGATTTTATGAGATTTCATGGCTGAAGTCACTATACTGTCATAAAAACACAAGATATGTTTGGCTACATTTTGTAGACTACCATTCAAATATTCAGGGTCAGTTTTTTTTTTAATTAATCAGCAAAAATGCATTAAGTTGATCAGAAATTAAAGTGAAGACATTTTTAATGTAAACATTTCCATTCTAAATAAATGCTGTTCGCAAAGAATCCTAAAAAACTGTATTATGCTTTCCACAAAAATATTAAGCAGTACAACAGTTTTCCACTGTGATAATAAAAAAAAGACACTGAAGACTGGAGTAATTGCTGCTCAAAATTCAGCTTTGCCATCAAAAGACTCAAACTATTTTAAAGTATATTAAAATATAAAACAGTTATTTTAAGTTGTAATAATATTTCACAATATTACTGTTTTAACTATATTTTTAATCTAATAAATGCAGCCTTGGTGAGCAAAAGAGACTTCTTTCAAAAACATTAAAGAATTCTTACTGATCCCAAACCTTTGAATGGTAGTGTATATCGAGACACAAGGAAGACTACTTCCCGTAATAGTCAGTCATTATTTGAAATACAAGACATCCTACTGTATTTTAACCCCTCATCCCATGTTGATACAAACCCTCAGAGTTCCCGGTGTCTCCATTAGCAGGAGTGGGTGCACACATCTTCTTTGCACTGCTGAGGCCACGGCTGTTAAGGAAGACGGGCAAGTGAACAATGTTGCGCATATAGTCATGGCCGTTGATGTTGGAGTCACGCAGCACGCTGTTTAGATTCTGGTTTATAGCTTTGATGATGATGTGAGGATCACTGGCGAAGGTAGAGATGAAAGGACCCTTGGAGAACAGCACTCTCACCTGATCAGAAAGACAAATTTGACAAGTTTTTGATATGGGCCTCAAAAAGTGCGATTTACACAACACTAAAAAATAGAACTTATGAGCGCCATTTTAAGGATTTATTCAAGCTAACGCTCACTTCACATGCACTAAATCCTCTATCAGTACATCAAGTCAGTATCCAAGAATTTCTTTAAATGTATGATAAAATAATTTGATTTAGAATAGGCAACTGACTCTTATCAGGGTCTGGATACAATTGACTAAATAGATTAGGGATGCTGTTGGTTACCACTAAAACAACGGGTCTGTTCAGTCTTTGTTAAACTAGCAAAAAAGCCAGCTCTAGGAGACCACTGTCTTTTCAAATAATTTAATCATTGCACATGACAACAAAGACTTAAGGTTTTATAAGAGATTTCATGGCTGACGACAATTCAAAAGGGAGACTTGTCCAAAAATAGATGGATGATATTTTCAGGCATGATATTTTAGACAGAGGCGCCAGTGTTAATTTAGTATTATTTATATAATATTATAGAAGCTATTCATGTTTTGAATTAGCTTTTATTTGTATATTTTCAGCTGTCATTATTTTTTGTGCATTTTTTTTATCTTTATTATTTTAAAAAATAATTTCTATGCAGCCTTCATGTATTTATATTTAATTTATGGTTTTAATAAATGCAGTACTTCAAAGATAATTTGCTAGAAATGTTGCTTTGCCAACTGAATTATTTTATTTATTTTTTCCATTTAATAATGATTTTTAAATTTTATTTTAGCTTTATTTCAATTAATGAAAACAATATTTAGTAGTTTTAGTTAACACCGTGCTCACCGTGTCAAGCATCTGTAGCACTTTGTCCTGTTCACAGGAGTCCAGACCATCAATGATAACAACTAGACGTGTCTGGTTCTGGGTAAAGCCATCTATAGTCTTGGCCATCTTAGCCATGAGCTCCACTTCATTCTTTAAGACCTGTGAAAAAAAGTTCAAATATTCAAGTAACAAATTCACCATCTGTGACACTGTATATAAACACTACCTATGTGTTACTCTATGTAGCTTTGTGTATAAGCTACCCAGAAGCCTGCCAACTAACCTTCATAAAGCCCTCACTCTTCAGCTTGTGCATCTTGTTGGCGGCACTGTGCAGCCTCTTCCTCTGGGAGTTCAGCACTGAGTCTGTCACCTGCCACCAGGTGCGACAATTAAGCAACATCGCCAAACCAACAACACTCGCCATGGAAACCAGCACTGCATTCACTGTCTGGTTTTGCCCATCCACCTTGAAGACCGCCAGCAGGGCCATTCCCATGATCAAGCAGCCCAGGATGAAGAGGAAGAGAACAAATGATGGGATGCAACATGTCTTCTTCCACTTCTTTTTACCTGAGGGTAGACATGGTCACAACAATAAATGTAATGAAGCAAATAAAGGCTCTATTTACTAATCTAGTTCCTGAACAATCGAGAATGTTTAAGTGGCCTTTACCTTGAGTGTCCTCAGTTTTAAAGACTCTGAAAAGTCTGGTGGCCAAGAAGCCAAACTCCCTCTCACAGGCATCCGAGAGAGTAGCGATCATTTCAGCCATGGACGTCTCCCCACCGACACTGGATAACCTGTTATAGTCTGTGAACAGAAACCTGAAAGAAAAAAAAGATTTCAGTTCTGATACTTCCCAAAGAGGCCAGGCCTATTTTTTTGCTTTCTTCTGCTAATATACTAAAAACTAACCATTACAAAAAAACATGAAAATGTCATCAATATACATCAAAAACATAAAAGTATGTAAATATGTACACACACACGCATTAAAAGTACACTACTGTTCAAAAGTTCCAAGGACATCAAGATTTTTCAATGTTTTTCAATGAAATAAGTCTCTTATGCTCACCAAGGCTGCATTAATTTGGTCAAAAATACAGTAAAACAATAACATTGAAAAAAAAGATTTCAGTTCTAACTTCCCAAAGAGGCCAGGCCTAGTTTTTTGCTTTCTTCTGCTAATATACTAAAAACTAACCATTACAAAAAAACATGGAAATGTCATCAATATACATCAAAAACATAAAAGTATGTAAATATGTACACACACACGCATTAAAAGTACACTACTGTTCAAAAGTTCCAAGGACATCAAGATTTTTCAATGTTTTTCAATGAAATAAGTCTCTTATGCTCACCAAGGCTGCATTAATTTGGTCAAAAATACAGTAAAACAATAACATTGTGAAATATTATTACAATTTAAAAGAACTGTTTTCTATTTTAATATATTTTAAAATGCAATTTATTCTTGTGATGGCAAAGCTGATCAGATTTTCAGCAGCCATTATTCCAGTCTTCATTGTCACATGATCCTTCAAAAATCATTCTAATATGCTGAATTGGTGCTCAATGAACATTTCTTAATTTCTCTATATTCTCCATTATTATCAATGATGAAAACAGTTTTGCTGCTTAATATTTTTGTGTAAATCGTGATGCACTTTCTTCAGGATTCTCTTGATGAACAGAACCTTCAAAAGAACAGCATCTATTTGAAATAAAATTATTTTGTAACATTATAAATGTCTTTGATCAACTTAATGAATTCTTGCTGATTAAAATTATTGACCCCAAAACTTGTTGACCCAAATATTTTGAACGGTAGTGTCTAATGTATACTTATTAAATAATAATAACAATAGATGCTTATTTTATTCATATATTTAATTGTATTATTATATTATTAGTAAATAATAATATATAAAGTGTATAACTATTCATGATAGATTTCTCAGTTTAATATTACAGTTGGGAAAACCTTACAGACAGCACTGATACAATAGCACTATGCTGCTCTTGACACTTGTGACTAGTGTCTTAATGTTGCAGTGTTTACTGGTTAGTAAGTCAACACCACATCAACTGCTCATCTTGGGTGCTTGTGAGATTAAAATGACAAAATGACAAGTCCACATCAATCATTTAGGACAGGACCTCATCTTAATGGCTTAACGGTTTATGTAGAGTATAGGTAATTACCTGACAGGCAGTGCACGGGTGGTTTGTTCCGGCAGCTCCGGTGGGTTGACGAACATGAGTTTGAGCAGAAGCTCCAGGTATCCGATGTGTCGGGCCAGATGGGTGCTAATGACCCACGCCCAGTTCCAGTTCTCACCCTCACGCCTGCTCCCAAAGTACACAACCACTGTGTAGATATGGAGAGTTGCTCATATTTTTTATCATGAATACAGAACTTACTTTGGGACAATAAATAATGGGCCTGTTTTTCTTACCAAAGAACACATAAAGCAGAGCCAGAATGCTGAGAGAGATGGCGATAGCCAGCTTGGGATCCACGGTGAAGCCGAGCACTAGTGCTACAGAGCCACACAGCAGGAGCGATAATACCACAACCAGCCACGAAAACTGGAACAGAGGCTCCACCTGCTGACCTGCAAATGTCTTCATCTCATCTGAGAAAGAAATATGAAGATTTATCCACCAATAAATATACACCAGATGCAGCGAATTTAGCTCTATTAAACATTTCAAGCTCAGAAATAGCTAAAAAGCTAGGTAGGTACGTGCTGTACATGAGTAAACGGTGCTTTAAAATATCCTTTTCAGGTCACTTTCCTAGTTTAAGCCGAGCAACTCTAAATAATGCTCACCCTCTAGTTTCTTGAGCAGGAAGGACTTGCCGCTGCCCCACTGGGCATACAGACCCACACAGATGGGCGGCTGCATGGAGGGCTCACTCAGGATGTCTGCTAAAGCGCTGCTGTACAGGTCATAGCCCAGCATGTCCCCATCTGACTCTGTGGGGGACAGATGTCCTAAAGGGGACAACACAGAGAGGGGCAAAAATACACACACAGGTCATTCATAACCTACAGAAAATGCAGTATAATTTAGTGCTGAAATGCAACTACAGCAATTCAAAACATAAGTTTACTCAAAAGAACTGTTAGGTTCTGAACTATAGAGTGCAAGAAACAGCCTGAAACACTGTCCTGTATAATTTACAGCATTTGCCGAGAGCGAATTTATTTAATATGTAAGAAAAAGGAACATTATAACTAAAAATAAACCCAAATTAATCAGAATCGAATCAAAATGAAATCGAAATCAGAATAAAACCCAAATTAATCTTAATCAGAATCCAATTAATCAGCTTGTGAATCAGAATCTAATTAAATCAGGAAATCTGTATCAATATCTAAACCTAATAGTGAGTGTTAATCAATAGTTAAGCTCATGATGGAGATCTAGTCTCAGACTTACGGGCTCCAAAAATCTGGGTGAGGATGCTCTTCTGGTGGCTGCAGTCGATGTTATAGGGTGTCTCTCCAGCCTTGTTGGGCCGGTAGAGCAGGCGGCCATCTTTAGGGTTACGGAGAAGGAGCTCTGCCAGCCTGCGACTCCGTCCACGAATGGCGATATGAAGAGGGGTGTCCCCTTTCTTTAGCCAAAGAGAGCAAAGATTTCAAGTGCGGTATAGTCTCATCATGTGAATGTCAATTATGCATATGAAATTGTGACTGAAGTTTTACCTTGTCAACTGCAGACACTTTGGCTCCTTTGTCCAGCAGCAGCTCCACTATTTCTATGTTCCTCATCTTGGTGGCTTTGATTAGTGGAGTCTCAGAATCCTACATATACAGAAAAAACAGACTCAAAACTGGCTCAAAACAGTGAAACAATCTCTTTAACACAAGTCGTGCTTTTCTTTACCTTAGTGGTGGTCTCTGTGTCAGGGTTGCACTGCAGTATGTCCCTAACCATGGTTGCATTGCCTTTCTCTACAGCCCAATAGAGGGCAGTCTTATTTTCCTGCAACAAACAAACAGTAGAGTCAATTGAATTTCTGATAACTCTTAAACACTTGCGGTTAAAATATGATTAATTGTGATTACGGTTTTTGCTTCTCTCGATATTGACCCTCAAAACATAACAAAAACATGAACATAATTTATAATTACTGTAATCATCATTAGGCAGGTAAAATAAACCCAGTGTATGAATTGACATTCTTAATTTGTGCTTATGTGAAAGTGCAATAATTCTGACGAAACTTTAAAAAAGTATCAACTGTGATGATCAGTTTAACCATTATTATGATGCCCTAGTTGAAAGTTTCTCCACATATATGATATAACAGGCATGTTACCTGGCCTCTAATGTCGATGTCTGCATACTTATGCAGTAGCGCCCTCACAATCTCAACATGCCCACCTCTCACAGCTCCAATCAGCACAGTGTCTCCACTCTACAGGTTTAAAACACAACATACAATGAGAATACATAATATCACAGGTAATTTTTATCCAGTATATCAGTTTTAGCATTTCTGTTTGTTTACAGGTTTGTTGCGAGGTTCAACCCACCCTGTCTGGGATGTTGACATATGTTCCGGCATCAAGCAGGTCTTGCACAATCTCAGTGTAGCCCTCTTTAGCTGCGATCATCAGAGCTGTGTTTCCGTCCTTATCAGTCATGTTTACATTGGGGTTCCTCTTCAGAAGCTCTTTAACCACCTCTGTATACCCTCCTTTCACAGCCACGATCAGTGCCGTCATGGAGTTCTGAATGGGTGAGATTAATTAAAGACGACCAACAGGCCCTCAGGACAGTGATGGATTGCTGCTAAATCAGTGGTTCTCAACCAGGGGGCCAGGGCCCACTAGGAGGCCTCAGCCAACTTTAAAGGGGACAACAAGACGACTTTTTAAAGTAAATTTAAAAACAACTAAAAATCAAGATTGCGGTTAAAATATGATTAATTGTGATTACGGTTTTTGCTTCTCTCGATATTGATATCGATACCCTCAAAACATAACAAAAACATGAACATAATTTATAATTACTGTAATCACCATTAGGCAGGTAAAATAAACCCAGTGTATGAATTGACATTCTTAATTTGTGCTTATGTGAAAGTGCAATAATTCTGATGAAACGTAAAAAAAGTATCAACTGTGATGATCAGTTTAACCATTATTATGATGCCCTACACAATGAAAATACATAATATCCCAGGTCATTTTTATCAAGTATATCAGTTTTACAACTGATTTCTTTTTGATTACAGGTTCGTTGTGAGGTTCAACTCACCCTGTCTGGGATGTTGACGTATGTGCCGGCATCAAGCAGGTCCTGCACAATCTCAGTGTAGCCCTCTTTAGCTGCGATCATCAGAGCTGTGTTTCCGTCCTTATCAGTCATGTTTACATTGGGGTTCCTCTTCAGAAGCTCTTTAACCACCTCTGTATACCCTCCTTTCACAGCCACGATCAGTGCCGTCATGGAGTTCTGAGTGGGTGAGATTAATTAAAGACGACCAATATATAAAAATATAACAAAACAATATATATCGTTGTATTTACTGTATTATGTCTAGATAGATAGATAGACAGATGAAAATATGACTAAATAACTATTTAAATGTCACATAAACGGGACCTGTGTGAGTAAGAGCCCAATAAAACTACAATAACGTTACATTATCTGCACCGTAATAAAGTGCTTGTTAATCCTGAAATATTTGACTGTCTAAACATTATTGTAATTTGATATTAAAGAATGTATTTCTAGAAATAAACAGGGCGGGCAGTGTCTCGTCAACATGCCTGCATGTTGATGCACTGACTCACTATGAGAGACCAGCCAATTAATCGCCATCAATACAAACCTGAACAGATTCACCGTATCAGTACATTAATACATTGACATAAAAAAAATCTTATTCGCTGTGGATGTTCAAATCTGCTCAATTCTACAGCTTGATGCTCGTTGCTGTCCTCTAAGAGGCTATGAACTGTAAATCATACTCGGTATCAACCCACAAACGCGATTTGAACCCTACATCTGCATTCACTTACGAGACGTAAGGTTACCTCACAGAAGAGAAACGTTGAAATGCTCTGCTGTCGGAAGGTCCGTTTGGAAAGGCGTGTTTCTCTCTGGTTTTTCGGTCTACGGCGCTTCTTTCTTCCTATTCACCATCTTTAACAACAGCCATTTTGACGAAGCAAAGCGCTGTGCTGTTCGAGCTTCTTCAACACCGGGCGAGTCCCTGACAACACGCCGCGTGACCTCACGGCTCACTCAGCACATGAGCACATCTGATAGATAGTTCACATGTGGGGAGAGATACTACATTACACAGCATTTGTTTTATAGAATATATCATCTTATTTCATTCTGTAGTTGCCTTTCCCAGGGCAACAGTCTATGGATGTTTCTTCAACTAGCAAACTGTATTGTATGGAAAATTCGCCCTGTGGCCTTTTATAAAATTAAAGCAAAGTAAAGTAAAATTAAATTAAGTACAATAAAAATAAAATAAACTGGCTACTTTTCACACTTTCACTAGTTTCAACAGTGAACCAAATGCATGGTTTTTCCACCATATCTAAAATGATGTATTGTGTTTGAAATCATTCTGTGATGGATGTTTTGCTATTGTTCTACTGATCTCACACCTGACATTTTATGTACCCGAAATACACACATTTGCTTGTTTTGTCATAATTTGACCAATAAATAAATAAATAATACAACTTTTTGCATTATTTGACAAAATGAAAGGTTGTAAAGACTGTTCACAGTGTGATATTTCATGTCTCGTTACATATCAGGCGCTTCCCTCATTTGTCTTGGGTAAAAAAAAATACACAAACGTCTGAAGAAACTTTATCACAATAGAGTAATAATTATTTCAGATGGATTTTCATATTTTATGAATGCAATTCAGGGTCTGAAACGAGGATAAAATAAATGTATACTGCTTGGAAAGCAAGAAAGAGAAATAAATTGGGGAAAAATAGCTCCTGGGACATAAATTTGCCTGTAGTGGAAGTAACATCCCTGTAATATAATGTTAGCAACATCAAGTAACTTATTGTTATCTGTAGTGGCACAAAGTGCACACTTTATGTCTGCAGAGCAAAGGGCAGATGTTCATCCAGGTTGAGGCATGCGAGAATACAGAAGGCTAAATTACCAATGCGTCTTAAACATTTCACTACTGAGTAATGAATGTAACTGTACCATGTACATTATCTTCACAAAATGGTTCATCAGAAGACAAACAGACCACAAAGGAGTAGTAAAAAGACCTTTTTTAATCACATAGTTTGCAAAAAACAAATGTTCCAGATCCACACAGAGAACGTATTGTTTCAAACAAATCCAGTGGACATCCTCTACAATTTCATTATATCTTTAACACAAACATCAGCTTCATTTCAAACTTTAAGCAGGCTAAACCCTGAAGCTGACTGAGGCCATACAAAATGTGCATTGCTCTGCATACAGAATCACCACCTGCCTGACTCGCAAAAGTCATGCAGTTAACAGTACTATCCATGTTCTTTTTCTTTTTTTTTTTGCCAGACGTTACTCAACATTTCATTACTTTCCAAAATTCTCAATTTAGATTGGATTATTCTGAAAAATAGTTTTGTTTATGAGACAAGAATCTCTGGTCTTTAGATTGTAATGTATTATTTGTAACTTTCAGAATTGTATGTGAAGACTACATGGACGAGACGCTATGACAGACCATAACAAACATAACATGACAAAGGGCCAAGAGCCCAGTTTTTAATGGCGCAGCCATGGAATCAAATCTTAATTCAGTCTTTTTGACTTCAAAAATACAACTTGCATTTAAAGTTTCTTTTGCAAAGACATCCTCCATCCTTTAATCTTCTTTTTTTCCAATAACTTTATTATTTTTCCAGTTAGTTTAATTATATTTATTTTTACCCCTACCACATTAAAAACAAATATAATATTGTCAGCTTTTTGCAAGTGGTACTGGCCTTGTCCCTTGCAAAAAAAAAAAAAATCCTATTTACAGCCTAATACAAGACCACCAGATTAGGACACTAATACTTGCTGTGACAGGTTGAATTACAAAGGCAAGGTCACATAATTCTATACAACAGTGTTTTCTTGGCAATAAAACTCATCTTATACCAGTCTGATTTGATTCCATCATCTCAAATCACTGTCCAATCCCAGTACCACTATACTGAGCCAAGGGATGACTTACTCTATCAGTCAGACAGAGGTTGGTTGGTTGGTTGGTTTGTTTATTTGTGAGCTGTAGTTTATCTGACTCGCTTTCATTTGTGGCTGGAGAATAGGTACATCTGCCCAGTCTGTGTGTGTATAGAAGATTGGTAAGCTGTTGCAGGATTCATGTGGCTTTTTGTTTCTGGTTGCTGTTTGTGCTCTCCAGGCTCGGTTGTACAGCAGGCTGTTGCTCTTTCAGCCGCAGGTGGCGTGGTTTCACAGGCAACACGATGGCCAGCAGTATACAGCCTATGTGGATGCAGAAGTACCATGACCTACAAAGTGATAGAAACGGTATAATGTCAACTCATGAATGAAGAAAAAAAAGTTATGCATTTTATATCTGTTTTTGTTCGTCCTTCCCACCTGTAGAACTTGAGCGAGGGGCCCACAGAAAGCAGAACAAAGGGAATCACTGTGTAACAAATGGCAATCTGTGTAGCCGCCCATGTGATGACATCATACACAAACTTGAGAGCTGGTGAACCCAAGAAGTATGGTCTTACATTGTGTCTCACCTGAAGGAGAATAGGAAACACACCATTAAAAAAAAAGGGAGGAATACCAACTAACAACCCCCAGAAACCCCAAGCAATGATAATCACCCCCCCTTTTTTTTGACAGTTGTTATTTACAAAAAATAATAAATCCCTGTGCTCTTTATGGCCAAGCAAATGGCAACATTACACGAAAGGGACAGGAATTTTCCCTATGTGAAGTGTACTTCGTGTTTGGTAGAATGTAATGTCACTCACAGCTCTGGCTGCAAGAGTGATGACGATGCCAGTGAGGAAGGTGAGGTAGTAGCCTGGGTAAGCCCCATGCCACATGGCTGACAGCAGGAAGGTTGCAGCTGTGGGGTTGTAGGGACAACGTTCATAACACACCCTACAAGACAACACACAGTGTCACACATAATAAAACAATATGAAATAATCATGCTAGCATATAAATATGGAATGAGGAAGGAAATTAATCTTCATCTTTTCATCTAATGCTTATACATATATGCTTATAGTATCAGTGGTTAGTCTGTTTGCTTATAATGACAACGTTAATTATTGCTAAATTAAATAATTGTGAAAAAGCATCAGTAGATGGAGCCATCTCACACAGAGATTACTGAGATCGGTGGCGATACTCCTCATTCAATCTAGGACACACATATTTTAAACAAGCACAGCATTTGTCTAATTATGAAGGTAGAGGACGAGTGACAGACAGGTACTGTAATTATACTACCATTCAAAAAGTCTGAGGTCAGTAAGATTTTTTTAAAGCAATTAGTATTTTATTGATCAAGGATGCATTAAATTGATCAAAATTTATAATGTTACCAAAAAAATTTTTATAGCAAATAAATGCGGTTCTTTTGAACTTTCTATTCATCAAAGAATCCAGAAAAGAATCTATCACAGTTTCCACAAAAATATTGAGCAGCACAAATGTTTTCAACATGATAATAATAGAAATGTTTCTTGAGCAGCAAATCAGAATGATTTCTGAAGGATCATGTGACACTGAAGACTGGAGTAATGGCTGCTGAAAATTAGCTTTGTCATCACAGGAATAAATTACATTTTTAAATATATTAAAGTGGAAAACAGTTATTTTAAATGGCAATGATATCTCCCAATATTACTGTTTTTTTTACAGTAGTTTTGATTAAAAAAAAATGCAGCCTTGGCGAATACAAAAAGAATGCTTTCAAAAGCATTAAAAATCTTACCGACCCCAAACTTTTGAATGGTAGTGTACAATAGCAAAATGCACTCTTCCGGTTCTTACCTTTTAAGCCAATGTGCTGTTTGAATGTTCCAGTTATCCAGGAATACCTTAAAGCTGGTGGCAAGCTGAAAATATAAGAGTTGACTTGACTGATTAGAACACTTCCGATTCACTCAAGAGGGGAAAAAACAACAACTTAAGAGCAACCGAACTGACCTCTATATTCATGATCCTAAGGTTGGAAATGAGATCCCATCGAGGCAAGCCATTACTGTCGTAGCCATTAAATCCAAATCCTGCTGCGTTATTGATGGCATCAGCTATTCAGAAAGACAGCATGAGTGTCAAGATACTCACATCAGATATAATAAATGTTATGAAACCCAGAATACACAGCACCAAGTTTGTTTCTACATTTATGTAAAGTGTTATAATGGAGCAAGTATTTAGTTGTCAGGAATTCAGAGAATTCTGGAAATGCTTGCTGTAGTGTTTTATAATTCAAAGAAGCATGTAATGCAAGTAAAATAAATACTGGTAGAGTTTTTTCTCTTACCATGTCAGAACCTACTACATGAATTGAATAACTGCATTCAAATAGTGAAGTGAAGTGAAGTGACATGCGGCCAAGTATGGTGACCCATACTCGGAAGTAGTGCTCTGCATTTACCCATCCAAAGTGCACACACACACAGCAGTGAACACACACAAACCGTGAACACACACCCGGAGCAGTGGGCAGCCATTTATGCTGCGGCGCCCGGGGAGCAGTTGGGGGTTCGGTGCCTTGCTCAAGGGCACCTCAGTCGTGGTATTGAAGGTGGAAGAGAGCGCTGTACATTCACTCCCCCCACCTACAATTCCTGCCGGTATGAGACTCGAACCCACAGCCTTTGGGTTATGAATCCGACTCTCTAACCATTAGGCCACGACTTCCCCAACTGGAACCAATATGAGTTTTAGTTCCATCCTTAGTCTGAAGAGGGCAGTAAAACACAAGTCATATGGACTAACTCTGTGTTGTGTAAGATGTTGATCCCAATTCAAATGGGTCACACAACCAGTCCGCACAACAGATGATGGATGATGCATCCTAATGTGTAATTAATCATGCCCTAGGTGTAGTATAAACGATAATGGTGAAATTTGAAAAACAAACTATTGCTTGTGCTTGATTAAATTATTCTTTCCAGTATTGTTCAACAAGGCGCATATAACACATTGGGGGAGAGAAAGGACAACTTGGAAATAGGAAAACAGACTAATAAAAGAAGTGTCATGCCTGTTTGAAATGAGGGGTCACTTATTTTTCTGAGGGGTGAATAAGACATGATCAATCTGCAAAGATATATATATATATATATATATATATATATATATATATATGCAGATTGGTCATGTTTTATTCCCCCTCAGAAAAATAAGTGCATAATGCCTCAAAAAAAAATTTCAAAACATGATATCCATCATCAGAACAGAAGATGAGACAAACCAATATCTATCAATAAAGATCAAAACAAGAAAAAGATAAGAGAAATCTAGCCAGATGGGAAGAGAAAGACAGGCAGGAAGTCCACGCACCCAGAGTCCAAACAAAGTAGTATTTAGGCCGGGTGGTCAGCATGGACAAATACAGGTAGACCACCTGAGCATAGAAGGGCGTGGTAGCAATAAAATCATCATCAACGTTACGCTCCACAGGACAGACTTTGCAGACGGAGAGGAAGACCAGCAGAGAGATGAAGCAGGTGGCCAGTTTCCGGATTACTTCTGTCTGTTAAGAAACAGAAATGCACAAACTGATATGAACTTGGAACAGGCCAATCATATACAACTTAATAATTTTGAATAAAACATACTGTAGATAATGTACACTACTGTTCAAAAGTTTGGGGTCAGTGCATTTTTCTTTTAATGTTGTTCAACAAGGATGCATTAAATTGATAAAATATGAGTAAAGACTTACATTATTCTAAATTATTTCTATAGCAAATAAATGTTCTTCTTTTGAATTTTCTATTGATCAAAGAATCCTGAAATTAATGTAAAAACAAATATACGCATAACGCATCATAGTTTTCACAAACATATTTAGCAGTATAACGGTTTTCAACATTAATAATAAGAAATGTTTCTTGAGCCCCTAATCAGCATATTAGAATGATTTCTGAAGGATCATGTGACACTGAAGAGTGAAGACTGGAGTAATGGCTGCTGAAAATTTAACTTTACTTCAGCTTCACGGGAATAATTTACATTTTAAAACATAACAAAATAGAAAACAGTTGTACTAAATAGAAATATATATTCGCAATTACTTTGTTTTTACTGTATTTGATTAAATGCATAATATCTTTCCCCAAACTTCTGAATGGTAATGTATGAAAACATTTGTTCAGCATTTAAGTTCCCTGTGACATGAATTGGTGTATAATGTGAGGTTATAAAAAAAATAATAATAACACAAACAACTTAAAACGAACATTTGGTGAAGGGTCATTCAGTCTGCTCTTCCCATTGACTTTTCCTTTGGTCTCAAGGTCTCGGTGGCGATACGGGGTACCCTCGATGAAGGCAATGTAATCGTTATAAGAGCTGGTGGGACCAGCCAAAATCCCCATGAAATTACAGTTGTAACTGAAATACTCCAATAAACTGGGCATCCGTCTGAATGACACACAAATACAGGATGATTTTAGAAGTGCATTAGGACACGAGTAACATCATATCTAGTAAAGAGGACTTGAGATAGCTTGTAGTTTTAAATATAAAGGGCAAAGTTTTTGAGACCACAATTATACACTCTTAATCAAAAATTACATTCCTTCATTTAATTTAGTCTTTGTACTGTCAACAGTTTGATTTTAAGGTTCTTTTTAATCTTCATACCTTATGGCCAACAGTTTTTGACTTTGGTTTAGTTGATCTTCTTTCCTTGCCATTCCTGTAAACACACACACACAAACATCAATACAAACATCCATAACAAAAGTCCCAGGTAAGGCAAATAAAGCTTCAGTCCACAATCAAGTTAAAGGGTTAGTTCACCCAAAAATCTAAATTCTGTCATTAATTACTCACCCTCATGTTGTTTCGAACCCGTAAGACCTTCGTTCATCTTCGGAACACAAATTAAGATATTTTTGATGGAATCTGAGAGCTGTCTGACCCTGCATAGACAGCAACACAACTGAAATGTTCCCAAGTCCAGAAACGTAGCAAGGAGATCTGTAAAATAATCCATGTGACATCAGGGGTTCAACCGCAATTATACGAAGCTACGAAAATACTTTTTGTGCTCAAAAGAAAAAAAAATTACTTTATTCAACAACTCCAAAATGGCACCAGGGTGATGCGGAGGAGACAAATTGTTGAATAAAGTCGTTATTTTTTTTTCTTTTGCGCACAAAAAGTATTCTCGTAGCTTCTTAATTACAGTTGAACCCCTGATGTCACATGGATTATTTTACAGATCTTGCTACGTTTCTGGACTTGGGAACATTTCAGTTGTATTGCTGTCTATGCAGGGTCAGACAGCTCTCAGATTCCATCAAAAATATCTTAATTTGTGTTCCGAAGATGAACGAAGGTCTTGAGTAATTAATTACAGAATTTTCATTTTGGAATTAACTATCCCTTTAACGGCATGGAAAAGATGGACCAGTATATTATTCAAAATGTCTCCTTTTTCGGTTTTCCACAGAAACAACAAGTCATATGGCTTTTGGAATGACACTGAGCTGAGTAAATGATGACAATTGTAATTTTTGAGTGAACTATTCCGTTCAATACAATTTATCAGGAAATCTTGATGTTTGCATTTGAGCACAGTGAAAGTACCGTAGGCGTACAAATTCTTAGCTTGTGTTTCATCTAACTCTCCCTGGCCTCTCCATGATTTACAGAGGTAATTAGAGAGGGAAGAAATGTGCTGTAAACTGACTTAGCTCAGAGTTCATGTGGTCGACTCATGAGTCTCCTCTGCCTCAGTTGTTTGTCTTCCCACACGATAAGACAAGGCAGAGTGACCCAGAGTAAGTGGCTTGAATAATTTCTTGTTGTTTTATCGCCACCCTTATGTACATAAGACGAGCCACTTATATGTTTTCATTACGGTTTATGGCTGACTCGGTGAGCAGCAGCAGTGCAGACAGAGCTTCACCCACAATAAGCACCGACATGTCCCAGAGCTAGTGATGGAGGTCAGCAAGGACTTCTATGGGGGAATTTGTCCTATTAGTGTCCTACGGACCATAGGGAATATCAATGACAGGTTATTCAGGGCAACAAGCGAGTGAAACCACTTTATAAGAGTCCTGGCAGACAGCTCACATACAATTTATATCACAAAACAATTTTATATCACAGTAACCGAAAATATCACAATATAGTTATTTGTACTGGAAATCAATGAGAATTGCTTTATATGTTAAATAATCACACGGTATTGCCCATTTCTGGATAATCCACTGAATTAAATACTTTCCAAATGAAAGGTACTTCATCTAATTTGATTATGTTCTATATTTATCTGGACTATGATGAGCACTAAAAGATACAATCATTCATAACAAATGAATGAGAAGTCTGACATCAGTGCAAAAACAGCATCATGTTACGTAACATGACTCAAAACAGTAAAACTAATATTAATAATGGATAGTTAGGACTTAAAACTGATAGCTGGCACATTTGTGACAGCACATCAATTTATTTCAATATTAATGCCTCAAGTTTCAACAACACCCATTTATAACAAGTTCTTCTAGTCTTGACTTTAGTTCGTATTAAATGATCACTAGACGGCAATAAAACTAGACTGTGTTGAGAAAATTTACAATTTGAACATGCAACAAAAACTAAATAAAAACTATATACACGTTCTAACAAAAAAAAAAAAGTAGAACTAAAAAAAAACAAACAAAAAACTAACAGACAAATTGAAAAGAATAAAATAAAATTCAACATAACTATGTGCAGCATAAACAGTACAATACAATGCTGCCATTGCACGGTGTAAATCATCATATCTTCCAGTCCTACTCTTGCACTAGACATTCAGTGAGGATAAAACAGTAAATCTTAAGGGAATCCACTCTGTTTAGAAGAATCGGCATGACAAAGGTTTGCAGGCCAGCAGCTGAACTCAGCAGAGGACAAAGAAAGGAATTAGTGATAGCAGTAATATTAAGAAGTGTGGTGTGGGGAGCACACATCATAAGAGTAATCCGTCACCCTGTGGAACAATAGAGGGGTGAAGAGAAGGAGGGTGGCTTGTTTTCATTTGCTTTCATTTCATCCCTGCTGCCTTCAATTTCTTTAATTAGTTTCTCAGGCCCTTTGGCAGCACATTTGACAATCACAACAGCAGTCGCCTAGAACAGCATCCAGAACAGAATCCCAATGCTTCATTCCTGTGTGTATTCTAAACTTTAACCAAACACACACACACACACACACACACACACACACTCACCATCATGGATCTCAAAAGCCACACTGGTTATCTTCTGTGTGATGACCATCATCGGCCTGTCAGGGAGAAAAAAAATAAAAAAAAAAGAGAGATGCGAGTAGACAACACCGACAACGAAGCTCAGAAACTTCACACAGAAAGGCATATTCTTACCCTGTAAAATCTGCAGAGTACATTCCGTAATCAAAGACGTAAACCCGGGTGATTTGGCAGAAGCTTAGATAACCCAGGGCGACCACCAAACAGTATCTGCAATGTGAACCAAACAGCAGGTTTTACACTGCAAGACATTTCTGATGCATTAATGCACTTACGACCATTTTTGTGCAGATGATACACATAAATTTTAGTTTTACAAGAGCTTTGATATCATGAGGGCCTGGAGGATGCCATACTGAGAATTTTATGATCCATTAAATCCCAGAAACAAGTAAAAACATTATTTAAAAAAAAAATAAGCTAACAAAGAGCTCAGTGATATTTCCAGAAATGAACTCTCAGCTGTGATGAGAGCTTTTGATCTGCAGAGGATGAAGAGCAGACTGTGTGTGTGTGTGTGTGTGTGGAGATGAACATTACTTTCTACACTAATGAATGACATTATTGCTCCCTATTCTTGTATGATGCAGACATAAGCTAACAAAGAGCTCAGTGATATTTCCAGAAATGAACTCTCAGCTGTGATGAGAGCTTTTGATCTGCAGAGGATGAAGAGCAGACTGTGTGTGTGTGTGTGTGTGTGTGGAGATGAACATTACTTTCTACACTAATGAATGACATTATTGCTCCCTATTCTTGTATGATGCAGACATTTTTTTTAAATGAAGGTAGAAGATGGGAAAAGGCACACATATTCTTAAACGCACACACAGATGAAACTGCTAGTGCCATAGAGGCATTTCATTATCGCTGATTGAGGGAAGGCTTCATGTATTTGCTCAGTCTGTATGGTATTTTATATGGCTCTCTGGAAACCTGGATTGGCTAATTGAGGCACTTTTAAATTATGTAAATTATATTATATACTCGTGCAAAGACGAGTTGGAAACACGAGGAACATCGTACAACTCATCATGGAGAGGAAGCTCAGCCTGTTTGGACATATCTGCAGGATGGAGGACAAGCGACTGGTGAAGTGTGTGGTGTTTAGGATCACGGATGGACGGACACGTAGAGGAAGACCGAGTAAGGAGTGGTTGGATGACATCAAAGAATGGTGTCAGAGGGACATCCACTCTCTTAGCAAGATGGCACAAGACCGTGCACAGTGGAAATGGAGTGTCAGACGGGCATTGGACACCAACGGGCGTGAGCCCATGGAATGATGGATGGATGGATGGAAATTATATACAAAATTATATAAAATAAAGCCAAAAAAAAAGCATTAAATTAAGGTAAAACTACTAAAAATCAAGATATTTCTGTTTTTCCTTTGAAGAACCAGAGTGAAGAATCTGGATATATGAGGAAGTTATTTTTAGAAGTGTGATTTATAGACCTGGAATAGTCATGTAAATTATTCAAATCATAAAACTCCATGGGCATTTTTAATGAATACAAATTTGTCTAGAATGTTCTATTTTCAAACTCTAAAAATCACAAACAACTGGAAAAGTTAAGGGGCCTTCGAATAATGTTGTGGACAGTGAGAGTGGCATAGGTGCCTCTTCTCAGATCATAAAATAATTTGAACTGCAAATAATATTTCATTTCCATTTAATTATGCGCTATATGTGCAGTATGCTACTCATGTAAGAAACTGTTTAAGCGGGATAAATGGACAGTCAGCCTGTCATTATCATAACATAAACCTTCACAAAACTCCTGTGTCCTCTGATCATGCTTTTTGCCAGGTTACTGGTTTTGTTTGATGGATTTAGTAGTGAGTTAACTAGATATCTACAAGCTTAACTGTATTTTCTGCTTTGTTTTCCCGAGTCATGTCTAAGAGGGTGGAAAAAGCAGTGTGAACCAGTGCATGAAAACATGAACGCTGATTTCTCACATAAGTGCTTTTCTGTTGTGCATGCAAACATACTGACTGAAAGTTTAGTATAAGACAGCAGCCACAAACAACTTTTGTTGTGTTCTGTTCACTGCACATGATAACAAGAGGGTCATTAGTCCAGTAATCGTGTGGTTTTAAAATGCAAGATCTGTTAATCTCACAGACAAAAGGTAGGGAAAAGCAGATGAAGCTAACGGAGACTAGCATAACAGAAGCTCCCAGTCATTCTCATTATTTCATATACACACACACACACACTCACGCTGTGGTGATGACACATTCAGCTCAGGTCCCCAGATACTGCAGGTGTGAGTACAAAGACGAAGGGTGTGTGTCATGCGTGTGCTTTCCATTCAACAATGCGAGTGTGTTTTGCAGGTCTGCAAAACAGTTTGTCCCCCAAATGAATGCCAAAAATAGAATGGTCTCAACCACCTTATGTTTCCCAAGACAACAAAACCAGTAACGGCAACAGCGTTTCTACACAGCCCACCAATAGAAGAATTTTCTACCTCAACAACTACCCCTGAATCTTCCTAAGACAGTAATATCACCTCATTTGAAACAAAATGTCCCTAAAGGGCCATTTGGCAGAAGTCTGACAGTGAGGCAATTTTATATTTACCACCTAGTAAAAAGTTTCTGGCAGCTGGCAGGAGATGGCAGAGGGGAAATAATGGAAGATTTTATTACACCCGTGAGGAGGACAGTGACTGATAGTCAGCGGTTGAAGAGAATGATCTCTTTCTCATTATAATTATCTCTGGGTCAGTTTTCAACTCTTTCATCAGAAGAGTCGGGCTCTAAGAGAGCGGACGACTTCTATTAGCGCGGACCTCAGTTCACCTTATGAATGAAAAGGGGGTCATGAAGGATTCACACACATCTGTTCCATGGGTTCTACTGAATGTTAAGTAAAATGTTTTTAATGTAATGGTGTTCATAACCAGTTTTACTTCTGTATTGTCACATAGTTTCTAGTGAAACGGGATATGCAATAACAAAAACAACTTTATTTTATCCATCAGCGATTGACTGGGTTTAAAAATGAAAACTGATGTCAAATAAAATGGGAAATCAGTTCAGAGGCGGAGCCACTATAAGGTTGCACTATCTTTCGAAAATGTTGTTGTTAGTATGTTTTTTTTTAGTTAATACTTTTATTCAGCAATGGTGCATTAAATTGATCAAAAGTGACATATAATTTATTAGCTTTTTGTGCAGTTTCCATGTCTGTGCAATGTCAACAATGCACTTGTCCAGCCATTTCATGGTCTCTTTAACAGTAAAAGGAGTCACTTTTTTAATGTTGCCTTCAATGCTATGAAAGTTAAAAACCAAACTTTTGAGTATTTTCAATGTTGTTATAGTCGTAAAATTATGGACTGACTTGTGCATGTGCTCAACTCCCGTCAGAATCATTATGCCATAAGTAATGCCGCTCTGGAGCAGGAAATGAAGAGCATACCTGTAGAAGAGAGAAATTGTATTTCTATTAATACAGCACATAAGAGGAAACTTTCAAATGATACTTAAGTATATAACCACTCAATGAAAAATGAAAGGGAGGACTCTAACTCTAAATATGGCAGCTGTAAGAACAGAGTTCCACCTTGCAGAAGAACCTATGGCCTTTTTGATAGAGGTAAAGGCTAGATGTAAACGCACATCATCTGGATAAGCATAAAAACTGACCTAAAGAAGTAAAATACCATTATTAAGTTATTGGGTGTTGTTGCTGATTTGACATGTTATTGAAATATTGCCTGGACAAACAGTTTTTGAGATTTTGGGGAACTAGCTATGCCTTTATGTAAAGACAATAAACTTTATGGAAGCTTATCTGTCAGACACGTAAACAAACAGACAATTTAATAAGGGTTTGAAAAGATGCCACTAATTAGCAGCCAAAAATGTATCTATCCTTTATTATCATGAGTGTGGCCTATTGATCTATTTGTCTTATTAAATGAGATGTTAATGAGCTTCGGATTTTAGTCACCACGACACATCAATACAAGCTTGTGCGGGTCGACAGTGAATCTCACAACACAGACACTAATGTATCTAAAACTATGTTGGTATCGACAAGACTTTTTCTAATGTTACTCTATTAATAAAATTAAAAGACCAGCTGTTTCCCGCAAAGCTTTTTGCAAATTATACTGGAATTGAAAAATACATTTTTATTGTTTTTATTACTCGCATTTTATTATTATCATTAAATGTCATTAAATTTAGCTATAGTAAATGATATGATTAGACACAAAAATTAATATAGCAATCTGAAGTATTTTCTGAATATGCAATATTGTGGGAAAAAAGCGCAGCATTATATAACCTTTAAACCTTCTATTAAAAAGATTATTTTTCAAAAAAGAATTACGAATAAATAAAAAAATGTTTAGTTAAATTATAAACGTATATTATTATACCACTCACAATCCAAAAATGGGACCCACCAATCAACAAAATTCATTGTAACCATGAAAACTTGTATTTCTTTTTTCCATTTTTCAAATCCTTTTTTGGTTCGAATAAATGTTGTTATGCTGTCTTTCATCTCACTGATGACTTTCAGAACCAAGGCTCAAAAAAATAACCAGTCACTGTTGCACTCAACTGAGGGAGTCATACAGGTGTATTTCCAACTGGAAAAATTCCACAGAATTTGATACTTGACAGTGTACTACAGATGTCAGCTTCAGCTCTCTTTATTGTCCTATAAGCTGTTTGTTTGTGCTGTATCAAATGTGTGTCGTTAAACAGGCTGCTACATTTTCTATTGATTGGCGTCTGTTGTATCTTTCTGGAAAGTCACACCAACACAAATCCTGCAGTCCAGCAGCAGGGAGTACAAGCAAAACCTGGTTTCAGTTTCTGTGTAGACATACAGAGAGGGATGTATCAGTATGGACTGCAGGCAAATACTCACCAGCCAAAGCAGAAAAGGGCAAAGTAGATGCCCAGCAGTGTGGCCACCACATGCCGCACAAAAGGACTGGTCTTGCTGGGGTGCAGATAGAGCCTGAACCACACAGCCGTGAGCAGGGCACAGAGCTGACATACTACGAAGTTCACCTAAAAACAAAAATAAAAAACACAACTGGTCATCAACTGAACATACACCATCACGGCCAAAAGACTGATACTTAGATCAGATGTATAACTTTTCAGATTGGTTTGTATGTCACTTCTGAGGCAAAGCATTTTAAATAAATTCATTCATTCATTACTTTAAACACATTTTTAAATGTTACAAATGTTGTACATTTTCAATTACATTAATTATTTTATTATTTTTTTAATTGTTAATTAAACTTCTTGAAAATAAAACCATGTTAAAACAAAATACAATATAATTTTTTTTGCCGTCAATTGATTAAAAAAAAAAAAAAAAAAAACTAAAATCACGCATTTTTTTCTGAAATGAATCATGATTTACTGAATCACACTTAACGTTAAAGTTTATAATATACTTTTATATTGCAATCATTTTACATTCAATCGTCAAATTAACGTAGAAACAACAAAGACAGTATATTTTTTATATTTGTTTAATGGTATTTTTTTTATGACTGAAGGCGAGTATCACTGACACCAATACGACTGATGTCTCTTTGAAATTGTTGAATGAAACAAACATTAAAGTATAATTGATAGCTATCGATTTGAACATTTATTAGGCTTTTAAAAAATAACTTCTAATTTAAGTGAACTTAAAACAATTTTCACAAACCCATTATAATAAAGGTCATAATTACCTGTGCCCTTCAGCAAGTAGGAAATATACAGAAACGGCATAAACTTATCAAACACTAAATTCTAGATTATTGATTTCCTCTTTTTTTCTTTTGTTCTTTGAATAGCAGATATCACAGCTGCTGGGTTATTAGGTTATTTTGGTTGCTTTAAGAGCTCCAGCTCCTGAACATGACGCGGATCTGACACGCATCGTATTTTCTCACAACTCTTTCCCTTTTGTGACCCATTTCAGGTCTTAAAGTCTCTATTAATGAGTTGATGAGTTGAATCAGGTGCGTTAGATGAGGGAGACAGTGCTGGGCTGCTCCAAAACAATTTAGAAAAATACTGCATTTCAGAGACATGCTCTAAAACGGGACGCATATATAACAAATACTTAAATCCATGCACAGTTTTAAAGGGGTCATATGACATTGCTAAAAAAACATTATTTGGTGCAATGCAATGTGTTTATGCAGTTTAAAGTAAAAAAAAACACGTTATTTTCCACATACTGTACATTATTGTTGCACTCACTATGCCCAGCCTTTCCGAAACATGTCGATTTTTACAAAGCTCATCGGTCTGAAAAGAAGGTGCTCTGATTGGCTAGCTATCTAGTGCGTTATGATTGGCCGAATTCCTCAAGCGTGTGACGGAAATGTTACACCCTTTAAAAGGTTCAAGAAAAGTTCCTCCGTAAAATGCGCTGCACACTCTCAAATATTTGGGTTGGTCTGTTCTGGAACAGTGTTGTAAATAAAACGTAACCACTGATTTCTAGTTGTGTCATCTTTTGGAAGACCAAAGTAGTTTGTCTTTCGCAACGAAGCACACAGCATCTCCACAACATGGCGGCGGCGGCAACAATACTACAGCGAGAATAAAAGTTACGCCTTCTTTCTTTGCGTATACATTTGGGCGGTGTTATGCAAATGTTCCCACACAGTGATGTAGACATGTGGGGGCATATTTGAACGAGGTGTTTTAGGAAGGCGTGGCTGAGCGTTCACTTTTATAAAGAATATCTCTTTGGGTTTGAGACCACATAGCTGTACATTTAACAAAATATATTCTGATATTCTGTGAATTCAGTGCGTCTAGAAAAGCTGCAGTATTTGACACTGGAAGCATGTCACTTGACCCAGGTGTGAAGATTATTATGTAAAGACAATGGAATTTAGAAGAAATAATAAGCAGTCAAAATCAAAACAAACAATGACTAACAGGGTCAGAGAACAACGATTTCACACTGTTCCAGGAGAACGTCAGAAGGTTGGCAGGATTCAGTGAGGTTCCTGCAGTATTTCAGGACCCTGCAAGCCTTGTGACCTGCTTAAAAGGCAATGCCTTGAGTTTCACACTGACATGCTTCTCGTGAAAGCCAAAGACATCCACAGCATGAGTCTGAGAGTTGTTTCTTGACTGCACACAGCTGTAAAATTTCTGCTGCAAGTCATCTGAAGACAGATATAGATCTTCAACCACATTCAAAAGAGTCTAACATCTGTAAAAAGTGGGGCTGCACGATAAATCGCATGCGATATTGAACGTGCATCTTGTCAGAAAGCCGGTTCTGTAATCAGTGGTAAATCTCCATCACCTGCGGGCTTTCACATTGAGCGGCTCTGTGTAGTTAATGCTGCTCCATGTGAAAGCCCACAGGTGATGGAGATTTACCGCTGATTACAGAACCGGCTTTACTGATAAGATGCGCGTTAAATATCGCATGCGATTTATCGTGCAGCCCTAGTAAAAAGCTTTATTCCTACGCTCTACACAAATAACTTTCATCAAGTCTGCAGAACAGCTACTTTTTCAGCATGTGTGGCACAAAGAGAAAATAGAAGAAAAGTTTCATGTACTGAAACAGACAATGGCCTTTAAATTTATATTCAAAATATTATAATAATTGTATTATAAAATAAAATATCTAAAAAACAACAACTGAAATCAATCATTTTAAATTCTGCAAATGAATTTCGGATCACAATATATACAGTAGACACATGGATAACCATTTTAAAATTTGCTAAAAATTTTAATTAACAGTTTTATTAAAAATATTAATAACTGATACCAAAGACTACCTATGTTTACCTTTTAGATTACTTAAAATGTAAATATATATGAAATTAGCATGTACAATTAAATATCCAATACTGACTGAAAAAAAAAAAAACTACAACATCTGCAGAAAACAAAAATGATATTGTGTATCTCCACTCCACATACATAGCGTTCACTTTTATAAAGAATATCTCTTTGGGTTTGAGACCACATAGCTGTACATTTAACAAAATATATTCTGATATTCTGTGAATTCAGTGCGTCTAGAAAAGCTGCAGTATTTGACACTGGAAGCATGTCACTTGACCCAGGTGTGAAGATTATTATGTAAAGACAATGGAATTTAGAAGAAATAATAAGCAGTCAAAATCAAAACAAACAATGACTAACAGGGTCAGAGAACAACGATTTCACACTGTTCCAGGAGAACGTCAGAAGGTTGGCAGGATTCAGTGAGGTTCCTGCAGTATTTCAGGACCCTGCAAGCCTTGTGACCTGCTTAAAAGGCAATGCCTTGAGTTTCACACTGACATGCTTCTCGTGAAAGCCAAAGACATCCACAGCATGAGTCTGAGAGTTGTTTCTTGACTGCACACAGCTGTAAAATTTCTGCTGCAAGTCATCTGAAGACAGATATAGATCTTCAACCACATTCAAAAGAGTCTAACATCTGTAAAAAGTGGGGCTGCACGATAAATCGCATGCGATATTGAACGTGCATCTTGTCAGAAAGCCGGTTCTGTAATCAGTGGTAAATCTCCATCACCTGCGGGCTTTCACATTGAGCGGCTCTGTGTAGTTAATGCTGCTCCATGTGAAAGCCCACAGGTGATGGAGATTTACCGCTGATTACAGAACCGGCTTTACTGATAAGATGCGCGTTAAATATCGCATGCGATTTATCGTGCAGCCCTAGTAAAAAGCTTTATTCCTACGCTCTACACAAATAACTTTCATCAAGTCTGCAGAACAGCTACTTTTTCAGCATGTGTGGCACAAAGAGAAAATAGAAGAAAAGTTTCATGTACTGAAACAGACAATGGCCTTTAAATTTATATTCAAAATATTATAATAATTGTATTATAAAATAAAATATCTAAAAAACAACAACTGAAATCAATCATTTTAAATTCTGCAAATGAATTTCGGATCACAATATATACAGTAGACACATGGATAACCATTTTAAAATTTGCTAAAAATTTTAATTAACAGTTTTATTAAAAATATTAATAACTGATACCAAAGACTACCTATGTTTACCTTTTAGATTACTTAAAATGTAAATATATATGAAATTAGCATGTACAATTAAATATCCAATACTGACTGAAAAAAAAAAAAACTACAACATCTGCAGAAAACAAAAATGATATTGTGTATCTCCACTCCACATACATTCAAGGGCATGTGCCAACCATTTACTTACCCTAATCCTGAATATATAGTTACAGTCTTGCTAACTGTGCCAAGTAATTCAAACAAGACAGAATTCACACACTACATAAGGATGCTACAATAAACTGTATTTCTGTCCTGCAACCACATCTGCATTCAACGCCTGTAGAATAGCACTTAATAACGAGTCCACAAAAATAAATCCACCACAACAAAGACACCATTTGTTTTGTGACATCCAATACATCTGTCAAGCAGTCCAGCATGGTCTGCATGCTGTAACTTGTATGCAGCACTAGCAATGCTGTAATTGTAAACACATCAAAAGACATATCAAGCGCCAAGTAATCAATATAAAATCATGCTAAATGACAGCACAGTAATTTTATAAGAGGGCCACGTGTCTTTGAAATTACCTGAGCTTGGATGTTACAAAAAAACAAGTCCCTTTGAATTAGGTTTACTACTTTCAAGTCTTGAAACACTTAACCCCACTGACAGCAAAGAACTATCCATTATGAACCACAGCCCATGAACGGCAAGCATGCTGTTTGGTGCTGAGACAGAGATGCTGATAAAAATTTAGTTACAAGTAATTATGAAGGCTCACATTATGTCTCAGACACAACATAAATAACCCTTGACAAATGAAGGATTATCAACCAGTTTTGACAGAGCTTTGTTTGCCAGCTTCTGTCACTGCAGACTTCCTGTTGCTTTCTCACTCAATTGTCTCGGTCCATCTGTCACACTTGCAGCAATGCATGTGCACACACACTAAATAAATCAGTTAGTTAGTTATAGGAAATCGCACAACTAAACAGTCAAAATCTTCCATAAATACATAAATTATAAATATTTGACACCAGCACCTTCATGCTGGCTCAACCCTGCAACATAAGAGTTTTGAGCTGTAGCCTAGCCACAGCGCCAAAACATTTTACCACAAAGCCACAAGTCACACAAAAGCATTTTAGCTGCATTGTGATAAGACAAATCATACTAATAATTCATAAAAGATTATAAATGTCTTCAACAGAAAGCTCAACTTCATTCCACTTTACAGTGGCAGATTGCAAGAGGCTCCCATGAGTTTCATTCCACTATCATTGTGTTCTGATTCAAGTGCCGAGTACACAGAGGGCACATCCTGCTTAGATTCAGACTATCAGAGGTTCAGAGAAAAGGTGCCATGAAAGATGACACCAACTCAATATCTCAATACAGATTATAAAGCATGCTCTCGTAAGAGCTCGATGTTAAGGGCAGTCGAGGAGAGAGGAGAGGAGCTCGAGCAAACATTTTTATAGAAGAACATTAAAAAGACTCATTCACATACTCTGCCTTAACAGCCAGTTGTAAATGAAAGAGGCTAAAAAAAAAACCCTGGAAAAGCAGGCCAAGTTACTGAACTTGACAGCACCCATCTGAAGCAGATGCTTCTAAACTTTTGACTTTTTGACACATGATTTCGCTTTACAAAACCTACTCAACATGAGCCCATTTCTGTGTAATTACTGCTTTATCATTTTGCTAAAAGGTCTTGATAAAATGACTTTTAGTGAAACTATTAAACTGGCAAATTGGGGTGATTTAATTCAATCAAAAAGGCTAAGGAGCAGTTTTCTGTGCTAGAACATCAGAGCATTTATGGAAACTCCTTTGTGATTTCTCATAAGAAGAAGAAATGGACTCATTTCTCTTATTCTATAAATTATTAAATGGCCATTTTAAGCACTGTATTGAGAATCAAATAGGGTAAATATGATAGCAAAAATAAATTGCTGAAAACCTTTGTGCTTTATAAAAAAATCTATTTTTGTAACTTTTTAAAATGTAATATTTATAAAACAAAAACACAAAAAAACTAATCAAATTAAATTATTATTTTGGCCAAAAATAAAAATAAAATTAAACAAGCTAAAATAAATATTTTTGTCAGTCAAGTCAATATTTTGATGCTTAGGTGAATTGAGGTATGACAACACTATAAAGTATGACATAAATCATTAATTTTGAGATCTGCTAAAGAAAAAAAAAGAATGAAATCCAAATACAGATAAAAAGAATAAAACTACTGTCCCATAGCCTACATACTGTGAATCTCTAGTGAAGAATCATTCTTATTTGACCTCTTGTAATACATACATATTGTTGCTCTTGGCTTGAAATTATGGTCAAATATGGCAGATGGTTAAAGCATATATCCAATATCCAAGTGACATGAGGAACTCAAATAACAGCCTTGAACCTGCTCACCTTCATCATTAACTCAGCACATCTGTACTGCTTCATGCTGAAGTGCTGCTGTTCCCATGAGGCAAGCCAACCAGAAAAATTGGACTTCTCTCTCTCTCTCTCACTATCGTCTTTAAAATGATCCTGTTGATGCGTCTCATTATTACATTCCTAGTCTCCTTTATGTCCAGGTTACCTGGTGCCATGGTCTCCAGTGTCAGTGCAGAGGAACCTGAGCAGAGGTCCTCATCACCTCAGAGCACAGGCTAAAGCTGGCTGCACCCCACTGGAGATAAACTACATCCAAGAATTTGCCTAACCCACAGATTCTGATAAGCAGCAGATAAATCTGATTTCTTTCCACACACGTGACTCAGAGGCAGAGGACCGTGCTTGGGCTTGGCTAGAAATATCCTGGAGATTCATCAAAGTCAGCTGACGCAGGGAAAGCGAAAGGCCTCTACACTTCATCAGGTGGTGAATGTCGCTGCTGAGATGCTAAATGTGCCAATTGTCAGAATAAATGAAATTGGGAATGAATAAAAGAAAAGGGGATGTCAAAAGTACTTGGTGATATCATCAGGAATAGTTTTGTAGTTATTATTTTACATCTGTACTGCTTCATGCTGAAGTGCTGCTGTTCCCATGAGGCAAGCCAACCAGAAAAATTGGACTTCTCTCTCTCTCTCACTATCGTCTTTAATTAATGATCCTGTTGATGCGTCTCATTATTACATTCCTAGTCTCCTTTATGTCCAGGTTACCTGGTGCCATGGTCTCCAGTGTCAGTGCAGAGGAACCTGAGCAGAGGTCCTCATCACCTCAGAGCACAGGCTAAAGCTGGCTGCACCCCACTGGAGATAAACTACATCCAAGAATTTGCCTAACCCACAGATTCTGATAAGCAGCAGATAAATCTGATTTCTTTCCACACACGTGACTCAGAGGCAGAGGACCGTGCTTGGGCTTGGCTAGAAATATCCTGGAGATTCATCAAAGTCAGCTGACGCAGGGAAAGCGAAAGGCCTCTACACTTCATCAGGTGGTGAATGTCGCTGCTGAGATGCTAAATGTGCCAATTGTCAGAATAAATGAAATTGGGAATGAATAAAAGAAAAGGGGATGTCAAAAGTACTTGGTGATATCATCAGGAATAGTTTTGTAGTTATTATTTTACAAGAGAGAAATACTTGGAAAAAAATGTGCACAGATGAATGACAACAAATCCAGAGGGATGTACTGATGAAGTAACTAGGGTCAATATTAATTTCATGCAGACTCACAAATACTGTTGCACTGTTACACAAAATCAAACAATATCTGTCAGCAAAACAAAGCAGCAAATGTGGTGTAAAATTACTGTGCACAATGTGTTATACAACGAATCCATAAAATGTCAGTGGGTTTATAATAAAGAAGCACAGGATGGCAAAACCAGGCCTAAATATTCCTCCCTGCTCTGCCTTGTAAAATTAGAGTTTAGAAAAACAGGACAGTTGGTGTCTGACTGTGGGCTTGTAATATTGTCACAATTTCACGGCAGTTCACGGGATGACAGTAACTGCTTCTCTGACAATTCAAAAAACGCATTTAAAATTAATTTCCCTAAAATAGAATTAAGAGCAAATAAAATAAAATTCCTGCACCTATTACAAGTGAACATATCATTTGTGGGTTGTATACTGAAACAACAACACATACATTGAACAGTAAGACATTTCAAAACCTTCTAATTTCACATGGTTCAGTAAAAACTGCTACATTCAGCTTTGCACACCATGACATATTTATGGTGCTCTATGTTAAATGGGCTGTATGATGACAAAAACAAATGCAGAAAGCAATGCTGATTACAATAATGAAGAATTATTTCTTCAATTAAGGCCATTTATGTCTTAGTTTAGTTGGAACAATCTGATTGGCCGACCAATTACAATACAGACAGAGAAAATATTTGGGAAACACGTTTAAGAACAATCACTATTTTTGCAGTTCCATTTGGTATCGCTAGAGGTGCAAAGATGACACACTTCGGCTTTAAGTGTGTCTGCTTTTTGTGGCAATCCTTAAGAAGCCTGTTGCTAGGACACGGTCCTCCTAAAAATAAAAGAGGACACTGAGGTGCAGAATGAAAGCTGCCCAATGCATTCATCAGTCTTTTCAGCTGTCACTGACCACACGTTTGGCCTGATTGATTTGCTTTCCACTCCGAGAACCTTTTTCATATCTCTTGCAGTGATATGCAACTGAAACCCAATTACAGTTTTATTCTGCATGGGCTATAATGTGATATAGAGCAGGAATATTTTCCCTCTTAGTACTGTAGATCACATTCATCTGGTTTAACTTCCAGACCCAGATTTTGAAGCAAACATAAACAATTTTTTTTTTAATTTACAAAAGTGAACAAAAATGCCCTTAAATTATTAATTGGTTTATTATTGGTTTCTAAAAATATCTTGAATGTTTTAACTAGAGGTCGTCCGATATGGATTTTTGGATGGCCGATGATGATAAAGTGAGCTAATATAAGATTACCTGATAGAGCACTATTTAATTTAAAGTTAGTAAATAATGCATGCATAACAATTGCTGAAATCAATTTATATCTATTTTATATAATATTTACTATAATAATTAGAAATAAATCATTTAAAATGAATCAATAAAAAAAACTATTTTATAACTATACAACTACAAAAATAAATATGTAAAATAAACCGGTATATACTTGGCAACTTCTTGCTTGATTCTGTAATCCTATTATAATATTTTTCTATAAGGAATTGAGGAAAAACGTAAATAAGGTAAACTTTCTAACCAACAGTGCACGCAGTATCCTGATAAGTCAATCATTTTTTTCTAAAAAAAAAAAAAGACCAAGTAATGCTAATTTCACGTGCATTAATACATGTTCTGTTACACACAAAAAAAAAAAAAGGAAGTAAACTAATGAAGAGAATGGGAGCTCTTGGTGTGCTCAGGCACGGGGTTTTCAGTGCTGTCAAAATAAAAAAAAAAGTCACACTTCTGGCACTTATTTGCCAAAAATAAAAACTTATGGGCCAATGGCAACAATTAAAAAATGCCAAATATCGGTCGATAATAACAGCCTTGGCCATATATCAGTTGACTAATAGTTTTGATTACTCAGCTAACTGTTGACTCAAAATGTGCTTATGCAAGAGATTCAACATTATTACCTCCAAATATAACAACAGAGCACCTGCATTTTTCTTTGTGCTTTCAAAAGAGCAAACATCTGAAATCAAAACTTTTAGTAATCCTGCTCCATAGCCTTGAGGGTTCATCATAACATTTAAGCGAGAACCATTTGTGGTAGGGTAAGCTTTACAACACTTAACCCATTAATCTCCCTAACCAAATGCCTGACCTTGGCTATGGCATTGGAATTACATGACAAGCAGTTAGCCGATGATTAAATCGCTCTTGAGCACTAAGTGCTCCCATCAAACAGTGCATTAGATACTCAATTATTTATGGGTGCTACTAATGCACATGGTGCACTCATGCTCCTGTCAACTGAGCAGGTAAGGATAACCATTACATAACACTAAGCCCTTGACACTACAGTGAAATCTGGAGGAGATGGACCACTCCAATAAGAGCTTCCAAAGCAACGCATCATGGAGATTAAGATTGAATGAGCTTTTGTCTTTGGTATGCAAAGGCAAAAATTGGTTAATTTATCTTAGAAATGGACTGGCGTTGGATTGGAATGGATATCAGTTATCCTTGCTTGCACTTAGCATCAGTTATAGATCAGAGATAATGATCTTATTATTACATTCTGATGGATTCTGCAGAGCTCTTCGTGCCACAGGATTGGCCACAAAAACTTTCAGAGAAAGAAATTTAATGAAACAACATTTAAAAAAATACTTCAGTACTTCTAAGTTCAAGATAAATTGTAATAATTTTTAGCATTTGCGAAAAGTTTAAAGGGGTTAAATGACGTTGCTTTTCCATTTTGGCAACACATTTTGTGTATTTGGTGTAATGAAATGTGTTTTGGGCTTTAAGGTTCAAAAACACATTATTTTCCACATACTGTACATTATTGTTGCTCCTCTATGCCCCGCCTTTCTGAAATGCGTAGATTTTTACAAAGCTCATCGGTCTGAAAAGCAAGGTGTGCTCTGATTGGCCAGCTATCCAGTGCGTTGTGATTGGCTGAATGCCCAAGCGTGTGACGGAAATGTTACGTCCCTTACCATACTGTGATGCCGTGTCCCGGCACGAAGAGACAAAACCAATAAAACCCATTACAAACGAGGCATTTGTTGCATCCAGTGGGGACATAATTACTGATTATAATGACTTATACTGTCTTTTTACGCGTTGCGTCGCGCCGTGTAAACATAAAACCATGTCTGCATTTGTGATCAGAGAAACGACAAACAACAAACGCTACTCTACACTGCTCAAAACTCACGTTTGAATCATCAGTGGCAAATTCTTTAAATATGTAAACGTACTTACAGTCTGTGAGTCAGAAGCGTCAGACTGGCCTTGCAAAGTTGGAATTGCCCCACTTTATAGAAACAGCCTTTGTGCACAGACGCAATGTAGGCTACTGGTTCAGGAAACAGTCTTCGTCCTCCGTAAAATGCACTGCACACATCTGAATATTTGGGTTGAACTGTTCTGGAACAGTGTTGTAAATACAACTTAACCACTGATTTCTAGTTGTGTCCTCTTTTGGAAGGCCAAACAAAGTAGCTTCACTTTCACAACAAAACACACAGCATCTCCACGACATGGCGGCGGCAACAGTGAGAATAAAAGTTACTTACGCCTTCTTTCTTTGCGTGAACATTTGGGCGGCGTTATGCAAATCGTCCCACATCGTGACGTAGACGTGGCCTAATGGTTAGAGAGTCGGACTCGTAACCCAAAGGTTACGGGTTCGAGTCTCGTACCGGCAGAGATTGTAGGTGGGGGGAGTGAATGTACAGCGCTCTCTCCCACCTTTAATACCACGACTGAGCTGCCCTTGAGCAAGGAATCGAACCCCCAACTGCTCCCCGGGTGCCGCAGCAAAAAAAATGGCTGCCCACTGCTCCGGGTGTGTGTTCACGGTGTGTGTGTGTGTGTGTTCACTGCTGTGTGTGTGCACTTTGGATGGGATAAATGCAGAGCACTAATTCCGAGTATGGGTCACCATACTTGGCCACATGTCACATCACTTTTTCACTTGATTCTTAACTTTTATAAACAATATCTTTTTGGATTTGAGACTTCAGTCTTTGCAACTTTACAGATCTTCTTCTATGGACCAAGATCTTGTAACACTCCAAAGAGAAAGGAAAAATTTTAAATCGCATCATATGACCCCTTTAAACATTAAAGGACTAAAAGATAAAACAATTAGGAGTGGGTCACAATGGCTGAGTAGTGATCTAACAAATGACTTGATTAGTGAGGTCCTTTTCTGGGTCTTTATGCATTAGAGATGCACATTGCACAATATTAAAGTATTTTGATGTTATGCTAATAAGCGATAAATAAATAATTTTGTTTAAAAAAATAATTAAAATGAACAATAATAAATGTTATTGAAAATAACTTCAAATGAGCATTATTAAATAATGGAAAAGATAATCTCTATACAAAAATTTAAATAGCCAATAATATCAACTGATATGGATAATTTAATAAAAGAAAATAAAAATAATTGTAATAGTGACTCATAACAGATATATTGTTAATTAAAAATGATTATTCCACTTTTGAAAACACGTGTTCCATTCTGCTGTGCTCCGTCTAGCTGTTTACGAACACAAGAATGAATAACATGTAAATGCCTGATTTTTAAAATGTGTAGCTTTTTACATGCCTAAAAAAAGACCTAGAATAAACCTTTAGACCTTTAGAACACTCTCTGGACATGTCTGTATTTAGATTTAAAGGTATTTGAAGTTTTTTAATCTCTCTCTGTTAAAAGACTTTTAGGCCAAACTTTGGCTGCACACATAATTCTTGGATAGGCCTTGTTTGTTATGTATTCCACAAAATAGCACTACTTAAGGATTTATTTTTCTCCAGCACATGAGTGAAAATGCTGAGTAACAGAGCAAACCGCAGGTGCAGTCTCTAAAACACTTCCACACTCGGATTCTTATCCCCTGGAGACGTGCTAAATTAATCTGTACCTTCTTGTGAGAGACTCCGAGAGCGCACTGCTCCACATCATTCAATGAAGAAAAAGGATCAAGCAGTTTCCAAATCAAGTGAGCATCATGCCAACTTAGGATCCAAAGAAACATATGACTTACTGAATAGACTAAACATCCAGAATGACTTTATTTTTAGAGTGTGAATTATTGTTTCATCAACATGTAAATAACATTCAATTTCACCTCTAATTCAACTCACAGATTTAAATCAATTATTGGACTCCATTGTTTCCATCCAGGATGCCCATGGGAATAATGTTCTGTCCTTGAGCAATTAGCAAGAGCACTGAGGCTTCCTCCTCCTGTGGGAGACCAAGATTAGGGCTCAAGACATTAAAAATCACATTCAACTCAAAACTACAAGTTTTACTTAAGTTGTTAGTTGCTATATAGCCACACATCACACGTGTAGTGAGCAAATGCTCTGAGGTCAGCACTTTTTTTTATTTATTAGCATAAGCCTTGAACTCAATCATACAGGCCAATGCTCCACAGATCAGGTACACAAAAGCTGACTAATGAATTTGGAGGCCCATGCAATACACACGGGTGTTATTTGCATTGAGACATAGAGGTCTTTGTTAAGCAAAAGTTAGGTATTGTGGCATTGTTAGATAAGAATACAGCCTTCCACTTCACCCGTTCATTCAGCCTCTCACGGTCAAATGGTTAAGCACAGCATAAAATGTCACTTCTTGATTCACTAAGGGTGTTTTCACACCTGTAGATCGATTGCTTTGCTCCGAAACAGGGATTAAAATTATTACAATGTGGCTTTTTATTCTTGGTGCAGTTCGCTTTCACACTGCAGAGTTTCTGAATGGACCAAATTTGTTAATACAAGTCACGCGCGAGTAAACTGTTGTCTCATTGATCAAAGTTCCACGGTTTATTTTTTGGGATTCCACTTAGCCGTCACGGCTGTCATACGTCAGGATGGAACGACAAACAGCTTCGCAGGCTGTTTTTTTATTGTAGCTGTCCTTCATTTCATTTTGAGCAGGAGTCCAGGATTCATCGGGAAAACATTTTTAAAATACACATACTAGGAAGAGGAGCAATAAGACGGCATTATAAAATGAAAAGGTGCGCTTTGATTTTGAATGGTGAAGACGTGCTTCACCTACAGACATTCACAGGTTCATTTTGAAGTATTAGCAAAACAACAAATCTAATGCTTTTCACGGAACTTACGTAATTACCCATTATACATTGTGATATAGCCTGGTTCGTTGGTCCGTTAGATCGGATTGCTTTCTCACTACAACCGAACCGCTCCAGAGTTAGTTTTCAATCGAGCCGAGATCGCCTGAACCAAATGTTTTTGCGTTGATCCCGGGCGCGATTGCCGTGTTCACATATGCCCAAACGAACCGAGCTAAGGGGGGGGGGGAAACGCGCCAGGTTCCGAAACAACAGGCCAGGTGTGAAAGCACCCTAAAGGTCTCAGCATCTATGTTGAAAATCTATGAAAATTTTGGCCAATACCAATAATTATTTTGATGTCGGCAGATAATCAATAAATGGTAGATACTGTATACAAAATTCTATATTACTTTGGTTAAAAAAATAAAATTACACTAAAAATAAAATCAATAGTTTGAAATGCTATAATTGAACTGATCACTACAGTAAATGCACCAGGGATGCACCGATATGGAAATTTTGGCCGATGCCTATAATTATTTTGATGTTATGGCTGATAATCAATAAATGGCAAATGCTGTATATAATATTCTATATTATTTTGGTAAAAAAAAATAATAAATAAAAAAAATTACAATCTAATGCTATAGCCTAATTGAACTGATAACTGAAAACCAGTATGGACATTTTGACCGATACCAACAAAACAAAACAACACTTCATATTAAAAGTCCAGATTTCTGCATACTATTTCTATGAATATGTCAGTGTTGAGTTAATAATAACAATAATAATACATAAAGACATCAGTTCTGAAGCCAAAGATCACAACATTTTACCAAAGAGATTTTTGCTTTAGGCTTTGACCTTTTGACGCAACCATCCACAGTTGTGAAATGGCATGTTCTTGATGTGAATATTAAAAGCCCTGAAGCTGCTGACCTGCTGTGACCTCACAACAACACTGATGAAATGCACTGTAATTTGATGAATGCAGCTGTAATGTGTACAAAACAGAACAAGTCATCCTGTTGTAGGAACGAGGGAAACCGTCTGATCCAAACCAACCACAAACTGCACAAGAGACAAAATGCATTAGTGACTCTCTCTTTTAGGCCCAAGTGTTACATGAGTACAATGTCTGGCAGAGGCAGAGCAATGCTAGCCGAGTACTGCTCACATTACAGTCTGTTCTCACTTTAGAGTTACTCTCCATCAACAGGACAGCTTAGAGGAGTTAACTTTTCTATGAAACCTTTATCTAAAGTGTCTGTATACAGAACATGCACTACCATTCAAAAGATTCTTTAAGAAATTAAGACTTTTATTCAGCAACATTTAATTGAATTGATCAAAATAAATTGATCAAAAGTGACGAAAATATATTTGAAATGTTACAAAAAAGTTTCTATTTCAAAAGCTTTTTTCTGAATTTTCTAATCATCAAAGAATCCTGAAAAACAAATGATGTTTTCAACATTGATGATAATAAGAAATATTTCTTGAGCATCAAATCAGAATATTAGAATGATTTCTGAAGGATCATGTTAGTATTGGCTGCAAAATTTCAGCTTTGCAAATCACAGAAATATATAAAATATATTAAAACAGAAAACTAATTATTAAACTATTAAATTATTAAACAGTTATTTTAAACTGTAGTAATATTTCACAATATTATTGTTTTACTGTATTAATCAAACAAATGCAGCCTTGGTGAGCATAAGAGACATCTTTCAAAAACATTTTTAAAAAATCCCACCGACCCCAAACTTTTGAACGGTAGTGTTTGCCTTTTGTTTGCAATAAAAACATATACACAGTTGGCTCCATCTCTTCAAATGTCTTTACCAAACTCCTCTCTGCACTAAATCAATATAGAAGCTTACATACAGAAATCAAACGATGTAATGTAATAATGAACTACTCTTGCCCATTTTGGTGTTTGTTTCATGGTTTCACAAAATCAGTGTCTGAACAATCCACACAATCAACACTTTCAATATGTTAAAGACATTTTTTACAAAGTTAGATATTGCATAAAACTATGGCCTGTGTCCAAACGTCAATAAAATCTTGTCAATCATTTGGTCGGAGTAAAAGGTTAAGGTTAAAATGCTTTTAAACAAAAAGCTCTAATTAACTTCTATCAATTACCATTGTCAAATATTTCACAGAGAAAGGTAATTAGAACCAGCAGCATCTATCTTCAGAATATGATGTACACTCCATAAGCCTCTGTCCCTGACCTTAGGTCATGGTTTTTGGTTTCTTTGGCATCTCACTTAAAACAGCTATACAATACAGTAGTTATTTACAAATCAATAATAATAGACTTACCATTTCAGGTGTAAATTCTTGCAATGTGGGCCTAATATCATTATATTTATCATAATAATAAATCTTTAATTTACCTGAAATGGATTAATATGATATTTATCAATGCAGAGAAAGTCTAACACTCAACGTGTCCTGTTAAAATTGCTTCAGTATTTCCTGGGTGAAAATGACACCATATCATTGACCATACAATTTCACTGAAGCTGTTCTAGTTTGTCATATATTTGAGAGAACATGGACTCAAAACAAGGCAATTACCCAAGCTGCCATTCTCTCTGGTACACACAGTGCCAATAGCTGTGTCTCCAAAACTAGTGAGCTGCCTATCTAGACATTGTCATCCCAAAATGCTGTCTACATAGACAGCTCACTAGGCTATGAGCAGCATCCCATATATAAACATTCTGTGCAATATATGCGTGTTAACTCTGAGCAAACAGAAATGATAATCACCAAAAAAAACACCTTTAAAAAAGACTCCCTGGGGTAGCACGACATCGTGACGTTTCCAAAAAGTGCCTGACAATGACTACTGTTTTCTCCGTTGTATTATGTGATCTATGCCTGCATTAATCTATGTTGAATATGAATTAAATTCGCTAATGTCCACATTTGCAAATCCTCGAGCAGTTCACCATCCATTTCATCACGCAAATGACACATTTCACGATCACACAATCAACTCCACCCGAAGGAAATATGCGCTTGCTCAGCCAGACGTCATGAATTTCGGGAGGAAACATTAAAAATCCAGCGTTTTCATTGTCCTTACCAAATGGTTTCGTGCACCGCCTGTAAAGGATTTGTAGAAGGACCTGCATGCCAATGAAAGCTGTGATGAGGGTTTTGTGCCTCCAGTACTCATTTCACAAAATACAAATAACAGAAATGTAACGTTACCTGATCTAACGGAAGGTTGGTTATCTCGCTTATTGGCTGCAGTAAGTCGGATCCGGTGCAGGCTGATATCGTCTCAGTAGCCATGTTTCGCTATTGTATCAGTTCTGTGCTGTTATCTATGACTGTGGCAGCCCAGTTCGCCCGGATTCAATCCCACATACATCCACCTCTGGAGAGACTGTTGCTGCTTGCTGCTGTCCACTGCTGGTAAAAAAACGGCAGTACAACACCCCACAGTTCGCCAAACAACCGGATTTACAAATCCTACTACAGTGAAGGCTTCGCTCATGAATATTAATTACGTAACTTGGCGTTCGGCCGAACTGATTGGTTGAAAGGCCAGACGTTGGTAACTGTGCCAGACTTTACTTTGATGGGGAGTCTGACTCATCTCCGCGAAACTTTCGACCAGTTCCGACGTTTTTGTTTTTTGTTTCACGACTTCTGCTCCGTAATTTCGTGGCTATCTGAAATGTCATAAAAATAGAAAAACAGCCTATAAAAGCTGTTATTGAGTACTATGCATTAAAGCAGGGGTGCCCAAACTCGGTCCTGGAGGGCCGGTGTCCTTCAGAGTTTAGCTCCAGCTTGCCTCAACACGTTTCTAGTATGTTCTAGAAATTGAAAATATATTTGAAATGTTACAAAAAAGTTTCTATTTCAAAAGCTTTTTTCTGAATTTTCTAATCATCAAAGACTCCTGAAAAACAAATGATGTTTTCAACATTGATGATAATAAGAAATATTTCTTGAGCATCAAATCAGAATATTAGAATGACTTCTGAAGGATCATGTTAGTATTGGCTGCAAAATTTCAGCTTTGCAAATCACAGAAATATATAAAATATATTAAAACAGAAAACTAATTATTAAACTATTAAATTATTAAAGTTATTTTAAACTGTAGTAATATTTCACAATATTATTGTTTTACAGCTTGCCTCAACACGTTTCTAGTATGTTCTAGAAATTTCTAGTATGCCTAGTAAGAGCTTGATTAGCTGCTTCAGGTGTGTTTGATTAGGGTTGGAGCTAAACTCTGCAGGACACCGGCCCTCCAGGACCGAGTGTGGGCACCCCTGCATTAAAGTATTATTTATTTTTATAATTAAATTAATATTTACATTTACAATGCAACCAAAATTATTACTATTTGTCATGTTTTGATTAATAAATTTTTATTAAAACAAACTGCTTCGTAGGAGTTGATATAATCAAGTCATGAGCATATCCAGCGCGTGTAATTTGCCACATTTCTGCTGTTTAGTTAGAATGCAAACAGTTTAACGAGTCGGTAAATCGCTAGCACACTCTTATATTAAATAATTATACATCTACGAAAAAATACGGAACGGAAAGCGGTTTAGTCATATTGCAGGTTATTTTTTTACAAAATGAATATATAACCTTGCATGAAAATACCATATGAAAAGTTAATGCAGGATTTTAAATGTTTTACAAGACATAAGTGCTCAAATTTAGTAGAAAAAGTGAGTTTTTTTGACAGGTCTCAAAACATCGCGTCATTTTACGTCACGAGAGGGAGTCGTTTGCCGCGCTCGGAGGGGGAGAGGGAGAGGGAGGGGGGGTTGGTCTTCAGTACCAGCAGTCCTGAGTAAGTGTTTTCGGTAGGTTTTGTATTTCAGTTTATCATCGTCATGGTAAATTATTGTGTTTGTGGAGGCTGCACAAACTCAGCCTGTCAGGAAATCGAGTCCACAGGTTTCCTAACAAGAAAAAGGGTGCCATCTTCTGTGCATGTGCAGGTGAAGAGACGGGACTTCACTTCTGCATCTGCTTCGAAAAATGCGGTGGTGTGTAGCGGTCACTTTAGACCTGATTGTCATCCCGGCGATATGATGGAGTTCAACATGGGATGCCGAAGCAAGAACCAAAGTTGTGTAACTTAGTTGTTTTAAACATAGGTATGAATATGTATACATATCTATGGTTGTAAATCACCGCAGCTAACGGCTTGTAAGCATTAGCAATATATTTTTTAAAACCGTGTAAAAATGTTACCATATAAAGGCATAACTGGTTACCTCAGTTTGCTAATATTATAACCATCAAGTCTAGGTACAGCTTAGTGATTTTTTTGCACCGCTAATTCGTAATTTATTGTCATGTGGCTTTTTGGGAGACATTTAGTATAAAATAAATTACTTCTTCATTCCACTAGATGTCACTAGGTGCGCTTATCCGATAGAGAGAACATGAAGCAGAAAATCAAATCATTTGATTGGTCGGACGGGATCACGTGACATCATGTTTTGTCTTTCTTCTCGTGATGTATGTAACCTTGCACGTTGATCTGATTGAATGTAGCGATATAATCTGACAGAGTGTTGCGACGATGGCGAAGTGTGTGGTCCAAGGATGCATAAACCACAGTGATCTCAGACCGGGCGAGCAATCGAGCCGTACGCACAAGAGGTTTTTCAGGTTCCCCAAAGACAAGGCCCGGGTGAAAGTGTGGCTGGCCGCTTTACGGGAGACTCGGCTCGAAATCACAGATCAGCATCAGATATGCGAGGATCATTTCCTGAGCCATCACATCACGCCGAACGGCATCAGCCCGGACGCGATCCCTGTTATGCCGCCGTTAGAGGGACTGGTCGCCGGCTGGAGCTCGTGTGGTGAGCAGGACGAGCACTCGGACCCAGTTGAGGAGGTTGGAAGGGTGCAATGCAATACATACTCCGACAACCAGCTATCTATATGTCAGGAAGTCATGCAGTATGTTTTACATAGGTAGTTTTTGTATAAGAGCTTTAAACTCATTTAATTTTACTGGTAACATTTGTGATTTATATATTACTTTTGAGTTTGATAGGTCAGGAGTTGTCTATTTACACCTGCCAAAATGCATTGATCAAAGATCCATAAAACATAATACAGATGCAACTACCATATTTTGGCCTTATAATAGTTAAATGGTTTATTAATGTGTTAAGATGTTCTGCCTCGTATAAATCATGACCCAACGTGATCCTATTTGTGAACATTGAAAATCATTCTGAATAAAAAAACAACAACATTAAAATGGTATATTTCAAAGTATTAATACATTAAGTGTAAAAGTAAAAATAAATAAATACGTATGCATTTATTCTTGGATTAACATGACTTTTTTTAATCCAAAATGGTATGATAAAATTAATATTAAACGATATTACTTTATTGTTTAAAGTAGGGCTGCACGATAAATCGAAATGGAATCGAGATCGCGGTTCGACAGAAGCTGCGATTGTCATGCGTATCTTTCAGTGAAGCACAGTTCTGTGATCAGCAGTAAATCTCCATCCAAAGGTCAGAGGGCGCTCTCGCGCTGAAACGCCAAATACGCCTTGCAGAAGAAACCCAGGAAATGCCTATAGCGGTAGCTGGATAAACAGAAGATTCAGCTGCTTTCATTGATTCAACGTGACTAATAAACACACGACTACGGCAATATTCGGTTTATCTGAGTTCTTATTATTATAATTTATTCAAATAAAGTATTTATAATGGAATGCCTTTATCACTGCTTAAATACTATGAAATATGTTGCATGCCTTATTCTGTGTAAGAAGCCACATCATCTCACAGAAGGATTTATTTCAAACACTCAACTGACGTTATGTTTGGAGTAAAAATATGTTATTAAATGTGGTATTTTCACATGCTCTCAGATGGAGCAGCATTTACTACACAGAGCCCTAGTTCACTGAGAAGCTATGCAAACGGCTGTCATTATCGCGAATGATTTCTTCGATTTCATAATCGTGCAATAAAATCGTCTGTGATTTTTTTTTTTTTTTTTTTGCGTAACTTGTCAGTGAACTACGGCTCTGTGTAGTAAATGCTGCTCCATCTGAAATCACATGATGATGATTTACTGCTGATTACAGAACCGGCTTTACAGTCAAAATGCGCATGACAAATCGCATTCGATTAATCGTGCAGCCCTAGTTTAAAGATTTTATTTGGGCCTTACTACCATTCGAGCTCCATATTAACTCTATATTTGTACAGCTGCAACCAGAAATAGTTAATTATATAAAATTAATACAAATAAAATTTACGTTTACATTTACATTTTAAAAATTAAATAATACAATTTTAAAAATACATTTTAAAATTCCATCTCAACCCAGTCCTTAGCCATCTTCAAGAATCGGCTAAAACATCTCTTCCATCTTTTTTGACCCTCTAACTCTAGCACTCTCTATTCTAATTATATTCTTTAAAAAAAAACTTGTCCCTTTCAGAATTGCACTACTGCTTGTTTTCTTTAAAAAAAAAAAATAGCTTTTCTAATCTTTTTGTATTCTATTTGTTTTCTTTTTTATTATACAATTAACAAAAGCAAAAAAGGCCTCTTAACACTAGCTTGCTCTATTCTTTTTCTATTCTATCTGTTTTATTTTTATTTATTGTATAATAATAAAAAAAAACTTGGTACGTATACTGCATTAAGCTAACTGAGACTTCTTATAGCACTTGCATATCATTGCTCTTTTGTTGATTTTGATTGCTTCCATTGTCCACATTTGTAAGTTGCTTTGGATAAAAGCATCTACTAAATATAAAATTCATGCATCTTTAATTGAGTTATCAAGAAGTAAAATACATGTGCTCAAATAGCTGGGATGATTTTGTGATCAAATAAGTTGGGTAATGCTATGGATGATCAAGTGTTATTAACTTTAATTTTGTCTTGAAAGGGTGAAGTTGCTGCAGAAGAGGATCTTTATGATGTAGAGTTTGAGGATTATAAGGAAGAAGATGAAGACCTCAGTCTTGCAGATAATGGTCCATATAGCATGAATAGTAAATTCCAAGGACAGTGTTACAGTAAAAGGTAACACTATATTAAATGACTACTTCATAAATGGCTGAAACAATATTGATTATTTTGCCCATTCATTATATAATGTGCTTTCTTTTAGTTTAATTAACAATCCCAACATTAACAATCATGTGAATCAAGCAACAGGGGCATCCTCCAGACAAGGTATGGGATGTTCTCATTCATTTTTAATTCATTCACTTGTGTTGCTTCACAGAATATGAATGTAATTTGACCAAAGTAAAAAAAAAAAAAAAAAAAAAAAAAAACA
>NW_015505194.1:2448072-2467354 GCF_001515645.1 Sinocyclocheilus grahami
ATATATATATATATATATATATATATATATATATATATATATATATTGGATCCATGCATGAGGTATTAAAGTGACAGACGACTATATTATATCACCTGCTGCTGTGATTGCCATTGAAGGAATAGTTCTTCCAAAAATAAAAATTACTCCCCCTAGTTGGTGCCAATAGCCCTGTGGTTAGTGCGCCAACATACCTGTGTTCACGGCGACCCGAGTTCAATTCCCGTCTCGAGGTCCTTTGCCAGTCACGCTCCCCTCTCTTCACACAGTGCTTTCTTGTCTGAGCCCAAACTGCTGATAAAAACATCACAGTAATACACATGTAATCCACATGACTCCAGTCCATCAAATTAATTTCCTGTCAAATAAAAAGCTGCATGTTTGTAATAAACAAATCTATCTTTGAGATGCTTTTAACTTTAAACCGTTGCTTCCAGCTAAAATATGAGTCCTTAAACATTGATTTCTCCAGTGGAAAAAAATGTCTTGTTTGAATTGGGAGAGAAATCTGCACAGATAAAGCACTGTCTCTAAGCGAAAAAAGATCCAAACCGTTTTAAACCAATAAGTTGGTTGATTTTTGATGTGAGGGGACAACAGGGAAAGGACTTTTCCAGTTCCTTTTGGTCATCTTGCCCACCCCTAATTTGAATCATGATTAAAGAACACTCATCTGATCTGATAGCAGGTAGTAATAGGTGTTATATGAACTTATGTTTATGTCCTGCTCTAGGAATCGATCCAGATCCACTTGAAGGGCTGCAGAGGGCCCATCCATATACTCACCTGTGAGACTGAGGGCCCAAGTGAAGCTGTGGATCCAACTAACACAGAATCGAAGCTTGTCAAACCAGCCTGCTTTCTGACACTAGAGGAGAGCCAGATTCACACACAACCACTTATATCAGGTTAGCCATATAGCCTTGTTTTCCACACTTTGATGCATTTTGATCACTTACAATAACGTTCAAAAGTTTGGGGTCAGTAAGATTTTTATTTTTTAAGAAATTAGGATAATACATTCATACATTAATAAGGCCCTGATATACTCAAAACTAAGTTATTTTTCGTTCTTCGTTTAGGGGTAAAACAAAGTTCGAAATACATGAGCAGCGGTATACTGTTATCGAACATCCCGACGCCGCCCACTCTGATGAAAGTGACATTTAAATGAATATGTAAATATGTGCTGCGCGCTTTCCTCTCAGTAACAAAATAAACACAACAAAAATGGAGAGAACAGCAAGCATTTTTTTATTTAAAAAAAAGCATCTGTTCATAGCCTATGCTTGCACGTGCTCTGCAATTTAGCACTCCTGTGAAGTCACGACGTGTATTTACATGGCAGTTTATTCAATACATGGAAAAACAGTGTCAGTGTCTCATTTCATCAAAAGCAAAACTTAATTTGCTACTATAAAGCGGCTCTCCACTGCGTGGACATCGCACAGATGAAATGAACACAGAGAAGAGTTACGCATGAAAGAAGGTAGAGCCTCAGAGCACACCTCCTATGATGTAATCGTCACAGACCAATGGTAGTACGAAGGTGTTTTGCAGCCGGAACTATTCCGGAAGATTTGCTTTGGCAAGCCGTTTAGAACTCCCAAAACAAACTTCGATTTTGTTCGAAATGACGTCACATCAGTTCATTCTTCGATTTCGCTTGAAGTATATTGGGGCCTTTAATACATTAATTCAGAAAGAAGGCAGTAAATTGCTCAAAAGTGACAGTAAAGATATTTATAATGTTACAAAATATATATATATTTTTTTTTAAATGCTGTTCTTGTGAATTTTCGATTCATCAAAGAATCCTGAAATGTTTCTTGAGCCCCAATCAGCATATTAGAATGATTTCTGAAGGATAATGTGACACTGAAAACTGGAGTAATGGCTGCTGAAAGTACAGCTTTGCATCACAGGAATATACATTTAATATTTTAAGGCAAAATAGACTTTCAAAAACATTAAAAGATCTTACCGACCCCAGACATTTGAAAGGTATTAGCTGTTAAAGAACAAAATATGTCCATTCAACAAACATCAGTATTTAGCACAATATTTGCAGCAGTCCATCATTAAAGCTCAATGCTTGTGGATTATTATTTAGCAAAGGTCAACATTTGAGACCTGCATTGTTCAGTGGACTCTATGCACAGGACGCAGCCTACGTATCTTTCTTTCCTTTCTTTTTTTTGTATAGCGCTTTTCACGATGCAAATCGTTGCAAAGCAGCTTTACAGAAAATTAAAGTTTCTACATTATATTTAGTAGTAGCTTATCAGTGGTGACTATCTCACGTTGATGTCCATATGGCAGAAATGTACGGTAACAATCAAGCAGTTAGTTAATGACATGTAATCAAACAGACGGTGAACACTATTAAAGGGTTAGTTCGCCCAAAAATGAAAATTAGCCCATGAATTACTCACCCTCAAGGCATCCTAGGTGTATATGATTTTCTTCTTTCAGATGAATCCAGTCGGAGTTATATTAAAATTTGTCTTTGATCTTCCAAGCTGTTTAATGGCAGTCAGCGGGTGTTGCAGTGCTTCAGTCCAAAAGAAGGGAAATAAAGCGCATCCATCCATAATAAAAAGTGCCTCACACGTAGGGCTGGATAATAATTCAATATCAATATGTACCGCGATGTAATTTTTTTTCAATAACGGTGATTTGATTTATAAACACATTTCCGATATACATTACCAGTTTCCCATACATTGATTTATTTGTGCCGTTTGACTTCGTTGAATAAACATGAGCACTGCATGGCGCGGGTGTTTTACATGAATGTATCTCTGAAGGGAACCGACTGTCTTCAGAAAAGTTTCGATGGCATTTTCTTTTGATCAGATAAAGTAGCGTTCATGAGCGGAGCTGCTTTGATTACAGCCGTTACTTGAGAAACCGCTAGTTTTATCACTCTAAAAGCGCCTCCTGCTGGCAGAGAATGAGTTTTCATTTTCAATAAGCCCGTCTCCAGCAACGTTTCCAGTTTTTGTTGTTCGATTTTTGTTTTTGTTTTCTGCAGCGACTCGGAGCAATTTTCATACCCTTTTTTTCTCTCTGAAGCACATTTGTTTCAATCTATAAGAATAATCAGCCTACATTACCAGTCAAAAGTTTTTGAACAGTAAGATGTTTAATGGTGGGTTTTTTATTTATTTTTATTTTTTTGAATTCTCTTCTGCTCACCAAGGCTGCATTTATTTGATCCAAAGTACAGCAAAAACAGTAAAATGTTGGAATATTTTTACTATTTAAAAATGCTTTTTATTTGAATAGATTTTAAAATGTAATTTATTCCTGTGATCATACATAGGTACATTTTCAGCATCATTACTCCAGTCTTCAGTGTCACATGATCCTTCAGAAATCATTCTGATATGCTGATTATCAATATTTAAAACAGTTGAGTAAAAATTTCAAGATTCTTTGATGAATAGAAAGATCCAAAAATCAGCATTTATCTGAAATAAAAAGCTTTTGTAACATTATACACCAGGGTTCCTCAAATCTTACCCTGGAGGTCCAATGCGCTTTACAGTTTAGCTCCAACCCTGATCAAACTCAGCTACCTGTGATTTTCTAATGATCCTGAAGACATTGATTAGCATGCTCAGGTGTGTTTGATTAGGGTTAGAGCTAAACTCTGCAGGAAAGTGGATCTCGTGGGCCAGATTTGAGGATCCCTGTTATACACTATTCCAGGGGTGGCGAACGTCGGTCCTGGAGAGCTGCAGCCCTGCAGAGTTTTGCTTCAACTCTAATCAAACACACCTGAACATGCTAATCAAGGTCTGAAGGGTTACTAGGAAGCTACAGGCAGGTGAGTTTTAATTAGGGTTGGAGCTGAACTCTGCAGGGCTGCGGCTCTCCGGGACTAGAGTTCGCCACCCCTGCACTATTCCATTCAGTATAATTGGGAAATCTTGTTGGGAAAGAAATTATAGAAATGAATACTTTTATTTAGCAAGGATGCATAAAATCGATCAAAAGTGATTGTAAAGGCATTTATAATGTTACAAAAAATGTATATTTCAGATAAATAGTGTTCATATCGATATCAGAATTATATCTTATCGACCGAAATTAAGAAATATATATCGTAATATCAATTTTGGCCATATCGTCCAGCCCTACTCACACGGCTCCAGGGGGTGAATAAAGTCCTCCTGTTGTGAATCAATGCGTTTTTGTAAGAAAAATAACCATATTTAAAACATAATAATCAATTTAATCTAGCTTGCGCTCACTGTTGTACACGGAAGCAGTTCTGGGCGGATGACGTATGAGGTCAGCTATGCGCATGCGCCGCTCAGAAGTGACACGTGGAAACGCAGGGGAGAGATCAAAACAAAACAACGGTCACGAGTTAGAAGTACAAAACGAGGATTTGTAAAGAAGAATGTTGGAGGATTTCGATAGAAGCCAAGAGGAGATTGGTTTTCCTTTGCTAAAGTAAGGAAACTTTGCTTCCTTTGCTCCTGTAAACAATCGTTGGTTTTCACGAGACTCACCGGCGCATGCGCAACGCTGACCTCATACGTCATCAGCCCGGAGCTGCTTCCGTGTACAACTGTTGGTGCAGGCTAGATTAAAGTGATTATTACGTTTTGAATATGGATATTTTTCTTACAAAAATGCATCGATTCGCTACAGGAGGTCTTTCTTAACCCCCCCCCGGAGCCATGTGAGGCACTTTTTATTATGGATGCATGCGCTTTATTTCACTTCTTTTGGACTGATGCACTGCAACACCCGCTGACTGCCATTAAACAGCTTGGAAGATCAAAGTCAATTTTTTATCTAACTCCGATTGGATTCATCTGAAAGAAGGAAGTCATATACGCCTAGGATGGCTTGAGGGTGAACTATCCCTTTAACAGCAATGATTATATGTTGCGATCAAACTTATAGCAAAATTCGTTTTGTATGTTATCATACAATATGTATCAGATTCAACTGATTCATTTTTGAAGTATACAGCTAAGTACTGTTATAAATATACACAATATCTCATTGTAGTAAAGGCATCCAGAAAGTTTAAATATCAACGGCAGGCAGACAGTAGTGCGGCCGAGCATTGTTGTGTCCCATTGTGTTCGGCCTCCTCAAAGTTCAACTCTGTGCTGAGCTTTCACTCTTACCCCACGGATGAAGAAAGACGCAAAAAGTGGATATGTAGCATTCAACGCAAGGATTTAATCATCACTTCCCATATGAGAGTCTGCAGTCGTCATTTCAACAGTGAAGATGTGAAAGAGCCATTGACTCCTAAAGGGCGCCGCTTGCTAAAGAAAGGGGCTGTACCCACCTTATTCCAGTGGAACAACTACTCTGCTCCAGCACCACTGCAGAGTGTTGAACTTTGCAGCAGTTGATATTGCATTGGATAGGGCTGCAGAATGATTGACTGAACTTTTTTTCATATTTGTTTTTGCAGATGTTTCAAATACTGTAGCAGCTGTACAGACCACATAAAAGAAGAGGCTTTGCTTCTTTGAGATGAACTACCCCATCTTAACTGACTACTTTGGCCTTTTTGGAGAGACCACTGTGCATATATTAACTCTGCCGTGGTTTAAGACATCTGTTGTGAAGATTTTTGATTTGTAAATATATGGATGAGTATTTTGAACAGTTTAAAGTATTTTTTTCTATAAGCATTATGAGGAAACTTGAAGGTTGTCTTTTGAAAATTGTGAAAAAAAAATGTTCTTGGACCATCTGACAATACTGTAAATTAATCAAATGTGGTGGTCAAAGATGATGCTTGGACCCTTTGTTTCAATATGGCAAGATGTCCTGGTTTATGGGGGAGTGGTTTGTAAATGTATGCTATGGTCCAAAAGTTTGAGGTCTGAGAATTGTTTTTTTTTTTTTAAGGAAATTAATACTTTTATTCAGCATGGACACATTAAACTGATCAAAAGTGACGGTAAAGACAATTACAATGGTATAAAAAATTAATTTCAAATAAATGCTGTTCTTTTGAACCTTCTATTAATCAAAGAATCCTGAGAAAAATGTGTTTCCATTAAAATATTAAGCGGCACAGCTGTTGTCAACATAATCAGAAATGTTTCTTGAGCGCTAAATCAGCATATTAGAATGATCTCTGAAGGATCATGTGACATTGAAGACTGGAGTAATGCAGTCAGGAATAAATTACATTTTAAAATGTATTAAAATAGGAAATCGTTATTTTAAATTGTAAAAATATTTTACAGTACTGCTGTGTGCAGTTTGGGGAAAATAATTTATTTCAGAAATATTAAGAAAATATCACCCCAAACATTTCAAATGTAGTGTAACTATTAAAATGTATAACATTACTGTGAACTGTTGAGCCACTACTTTGATATTTTGTCAGGTATTTTGTAAAAATATATCTAGTGCTGAAAATAAAGCCAATCCTTTAAATGTACAGAGTAAAGGGTTTAATGGCTTGTTCAGTAACAGAACTTGGAGAACATATTTGTATACAAATTACGTCACTTAACTGCACTTGCAAAATAAGAGTTGCGCTGCAACTGATATAGATAAAAAGCTCTATGAAGATTAGAGTAAGGATGCAACAAAATTACGGTTTATAAAAAATGGTCCCCATATAAAGCATAGCACTCATCACAGTTCAAACAACATTTCTGCTTTAAAGTTGGAGGTAATTGCACTTGGAATTGGAATAATTGATAAACTGAGCCATTTCCAGAGGTCTTCTGTTTGAGAATGTCCCGTACGCCACCATCCAGCCATAAGGATGGTGACTAGTTAATCCATTGTTAAATAATCAGTGGTCTCAGGTTTCTGTCACAAAAAGCCTGTGCCTGTGATCTTAGTAAGACAGCAATGTATGACATCAGTCAGTGATGAAGTGAACAAACGAGACTGGAAAAACGCCCTTCCTGGTCGGTTCCCCGTCAATGTGGCCCACCTGCAGGACACATGGAAGAGTCATCAAGATCACACACAGTGCACGTGTACTGTGTAAAGTATGACTGCGTACTCACCCACCACTCCTTGTCCTCCTCTCCATCCACTATTATCACCTCTCCTTCAGAGAAGGTCAGTTCATCTAGGTTATCAGCATGACAGGTATATAGGGCCTTCACTCTCTTAGGTCTCTGTTTCTTAAACAAATACAACAGAAATGTTTTAGATTTGCCACCGACATCAAAATTAATATGTATAATAACAAAAGTATAAAAAGATTTATTTTAAAGAAAAATAACACTTTTCATGTTCGCAGATGTCACTTGGTTTATGTAATGCAATGAAATTTCATATTTAAATGTGGCTTAAATGTCAAAATATTTTCCGAGCAACTTTATTTTTTAATCCGTTTGAAAAAAGTAAAATAAAACAAAAATCAAATGATGAAAAATTTCATTTAAAAGAAGAATTAAAAATAAATTACTGTTTAAAATTCTGAGGTAATTTTTTTAAAGAATTTAATAATACTATTCATCAAAGAATCCTGAACAAATCTGTCATCGTTTTCACAAATATACTAAGCAACTATTTCAACATTGATAATAATAAGAAATGTGTATTAAGCACCAGATGATTATATTACAATGATTTCTGAAGGATCATGTTACGCTGAATAGTGGAGTAATGTCTGCGGAAAATTCAGCTTTGCCATCATGGGAATAAATTACATTTTCAAATACATTCAAACAGAAAACAGTTATTTTACATTATTACAGTTTTTACTTGTATTTCTGATCAAATAAACACAGGCTTGGTATGCAAAAGAAACTTATTTAAAAAACATCAAAAAATTTTACCTACACCAAACTTTTGAACGGTAGTGTACTTTTGAGGGTCTTAAATGGTCACTTACAGGTGGGGCCATTCTGGGTTTGGGGGCAGGAGCAGGAACAGGAGCTGTTGTAGAAGCAGATGATGGTCTGGAGTCTGGAGAAATTTTTTTTTTTAATGAAAATCAACATTTAAGCTTATTTCAACCCAAAATATCTCTAATTTCTTTGGCTTCAGAGCTGTATTCATCAGTATGTAAGTATCATTAAATTCACCTGTTTTGTCACTTGGTCGGGGGACAATGGGTGGAGCTTTATTTACATTTACATCTTTACTAAATGGACCAACAGGATCCCTGAGAAATACACAGAACAGTGCAGCTGATATAATGTAGCTAATGCTAATAATGCTACAAAACAAACTGCTGAAATCCTTATTAAAAAAACAACATCAGATAAATGTTATTTGTAATGAAGCTGGGAGGTGACATCTTACCTTGAGGGGGATTTCACTGGTTTAGGTGCAGGGGCCTTTGGCTGTGGGGGTACAGGTGGAGGTGGGGGTTTAGATGAAAATGACGTGGGCAACACTGGAGCAGGTGGCACTATGGGTGCTGGTCTAGCTGGGACGGGTGGTATAACTGGGGGAGCAGTGGGTACAGATGGAACCAGAGGCACTTGGGGAAGAGATGCCTTTGGATCTGGAGGCGGTGGTCTCTTGGCCGCAGGAGGAGGGGGCGGCGGAGCAGGGGGGAGCACTATAGGAGAGACAAGACCTGTTATGTGTCTGCCTACAAGAAAAAACAGCTTGATTTCTGGAACATGGTGCATGGTGTTCCATAGTAGTTTTACTTGGTTGACCAGCCGGTAGAGCATTATGGAACAACAAACTAGCTACCATGTTCAGCAAAACATCTTGACTGCTGTTCAAAAGTTGGGAGACAGTAAGATTTTTTTATGCATTAAATTGATCAAAAGCGACAGTACAAACATTTATAGTGTTACAAAGGTTTCTATTTCAAATAAATGCTGTTATTTTGAACTTTCTGTTCATCAAAGAATCCTGAAAAAAATGGATCATGATTTCCACAAAAATATTTAGCAGCACAAATACAGAGTTCTGGCATGAAACTCTAGATGGCGCAGTCCGATAGGTCTAACTCAGTCTGACCTAATGATGTCATTATCACATGGCACAGCTGATTGGTTCTCTCCTGTATCGCTAGCCAATGAGCTCGCTGCTCAACATTCAAATATATGACTAGGGATTGCCGTAGCAGTTGCAGCTTGCTTCAGAAACCCTCGACCTTCCCCAGCTCCACCTGTATAGATCTGCTACGAGGTGATTCATGTATGCTATATGGGGGTTATTTCATGTACTGTATGTTATATTTGCAGCAGCAATATTTCTTACATGCTCACAGCATCATGTTGTGGATGTATTGGCAGAAGCAAGTCCCTGTACTTGCTCTGCCGCAGCAGCGTAGCAGATCTATACCGCTAAGACCAAATACATTAACATTGTCATGTACATTACCATGCCAATCCCTCCGAGAGTTGTCATGACAGAACGGTTTTCAACATTGCTAATAAACATTTAGCGATCGAAAAAATGCAGCCTTGGTGAATGTAAGAGGTTTGCAGAATATATAACAGAAATAATAATCTTTATAGAAATGGGTGTAAGACTACTGGGGTCAGACTCACCGTACACCGAGGTGTTTTTTTCTGGAGTCTGAGGGTTTGAAGGGTCTGAGCATGATCTCTGCCTCCTGACCGTCTCCGCTGGAGGACTCAACCCTGACATCACAAACAATTTGTATGTTTAAGACTTTACTGAATGTGTACACTTGTAAGCAAGCTACTTTAGAATTTACTGCCAGAAGATCCTCAACTCACTATGCCTGAATGCTACTCACCCCTTCCCAAGGTACGAGGCGGTAGAAGAGGAATACCAGGCCCTCCTGGTAAACCCAAAAGCAGTGGGCTTACATCAAGCATGGTGCCGTATGTCTCGTTGCAGATCATACTAGGAATAAAAGCCCTGTGCTTGTTATTGACCACATTAGCCACGTCCCGTGCCAGAGCGCTCATGTTGGGCATCATGGGGCCAGTGCCTGGAACAATACAGCTAACTGGACGCTCCTCACGCCTGTTGGGAATAGGCTGAAACACAAAATCAATGACATATGGATGAGCCATAATGTAGCAATATTCAGTGCTCAATATTCTCTTTGTCCTAATACATTTTGATCTTTATGTAATGAACTATGTGACATTCACGATGTAGTGAACAGTGAATGAGGTTTTGGAAAAAATATATGCATGTGTGCAATACCATTTATTCTTTTTAATTAAGTCTATTTAAGCTGAGTGATTTTAAGTTTTTTTCAGGCTCCTTTTCAGGCTTTTTTTAAGATCTTCAGGCTCCAGTGTCACATAATCTTTCAGAAATCATTATGATCTGCTGATTTGGTGCTCAAGAACCATGTCTTATTATTATCACTGTTAAAAACAGTTGTGCTGCTTAATATTTTTGTGGAAGCCATGATACATTTTTATCAGGACTCAAAAGAACAGCATTTATTTAAAATAGATATCTTTGGTAAGATTATAAATGTCTTCATTGTTACTTCATATTAATTTATTACATTCTTACTGAATAAAAGTAAAAATTTCTTTTTTTTTATTTTTATCTTAAGTATAACTTAATTAAATGGGATCTTTTGTGTAAAAAGTATGTCAACCTTGTCTTCCATCTCATCCTCACTCTCGTCCAGGTCATCGTTATGCAGACGCCAGTCATACTCCACATGCACATGGACGTTGAACTTCCCTGTTTGCGCCTGAGTCAGCTGTCGATCACACAACACAGAAGAACATACTGGAGGGGAATTTGCTTGAACACAATCTCAGGTAAGGAGAGAGCAAAAAGCAGCACTTAAGGATTTCTGCTTGCATTAAAGATAACACATATACGCACCAGCTCCTCGCATTTTTTGTGTCTAAGACGCTGCGCCAGATCTAGAGGAGTCTCTCCTGCTTCATTAGCTACAAGAAAAACAGACATGGCCAAAAGAGGAAAAAAAAACTCAGTAGTTTATATGAAATACTACTAATAAATTAGCAATTTCGCTTGATTTATTTAAAAAAAAAATGTAACAAAAAAATGCCTAATGAGTTTTTGAAGACTAATGAAGAACGCCTCATTAGTTTTTCATAAAAAATTATTTTGATTTTTTTTTTATTAATTTTTTGTGAAGTTTGAATTCTTGAGGTTAAAGCTGCAAATTATATGAAATCTTACTAATGGTGACAGATGCTTTTCCCCGCAGTAGCAGCTTCATACATTCACTATTGTCAGTCAAGCAGCAGTAGTGCAGTGCTGTGCTTCCTTTGGCAGTCTGCTTATCTAAATTCCCACTGCACACACATATGAACATGTAAAATGTCTGAATAATATGTAAAATCTTTTTTTTTTTTTTTAGCTTAAATACAGAACATCAGTGGAGCACCTGTTCTGTACAAGGAAGTCCACAATATGGAGAGAGTTTCGGTCCACCATTCGTACTGCAAGATGTAGCGCTGTCTCACCTGGTTCCTGTCAATGAAAAGCAAAGATATATATATGTATACTTATAAAGATATATATGTGACCCTGGACCACAAAACCAGTCTTAAGTCGCTGGGGGATATTTGTAGCAATAGCCAAAAATACATTGTATGGGTCAAAATTATAGATTTTTATTTTATGCCAAAAAGCATTAGAATATTAAGTAAAGATCATGTTCCATGAAGATATTTTGTTAATTTCCTACTGTAAATATATTAAAACTTAATTTTTGATTAGTAATATGCATTGCTAAGAACTTCATTTGGACAACTTTAAAGGCGATTTACTCAATATTTAGATTTTTTTTTGCACCCTCAGATTCCAGATTTTCAAATAGTTGAATCTCGGCCAAATATTGTCTGATCCTAACAAACCATACATCAGCTTTCAGGTGATGTATAAATCTCAATTTTGAAAAAATTGACACTTATGACTGGTTTTGTGGTCCAGGGTCACATATTAAATTCTTCTTCTTCATTTATTAAAAAAAGACACTGTATTTATTTGATTCACTAAAATTAACCAGCCCATAAGAGTCATTTGTACTACACATGGGTTGTGTTAGATGCTGTTTTTCTGTGCAGCCTATGAGAACAATTCAATAGAAAAAGGAAATGCACAACCTACAACTCACTGTCATGGTTATGAACTTCTCTGTTGTGTTACTTTCAGTTCTTGTTCTCCTGCACCGTTTAGTTCTGATCAGCTCCTCATTAGTTTCCTTGGTTACCTTTTACTCTCAGGTGTTTCTGTTTCATTAGCCCCATTATTTATACTCATGCTTTGAACAAACTTGCTTTGTTCAGTTCCTTTGCCAGTTATTTGTTTTGCCTACATTTGTGTTTGTGCTACCCCTGCCTTGTTTGCTTTTGGATTCATAATGAAAAGACTCTTGTGGAATTCTCTCCTTCGTCGTGCACTCTTTACAGCACCAGCACGTTACACTCACATGTTGGTTAGCTTGTTGAATGGTCTCCATTAGGTCCACTCCTTCAGCATACACCTGAATTAGAGAGAAGATGTCCCGGGACTTCACTGCATCACACAGTGCGCGCAGCCGGGCTGCGTTCTCTGCATACTTCTTCTGAGCGAAGCGCTTCTCTGTGTATTTGGCTGTAATGAAGTCTTTTCGTACCTGCCTGAAGGACAATTGCGAGAGAAGACATTGTAATGAAATTTATGATGTGAAGACTAAACTTGGGATTTAAAAGCCAATTTTAAACCGAAGATCTTAATGAGAGAATTCATAAAAAATAGATGTCACTGAAACTTATCTATCGCTCACATGTCACTCGAAGGGTTGGGTTTGGGAATCTCTGCTGACAGATTTGCTTCCATGATTTCATTGAATCCTGCATTGCCCACGCTGTTAGCAAGCTGCAACCCATTTAATACCATCACAATCTGTATGTTTGCAATTTCTGCTCAAAAAGAACAGAGTTGTCACAAGACTTTACCAAGAGTTCAGACGTGCCCAAGACATCCAGCGTCAGAGACTGTATTCTGGAGTAGTGGACTCCCATTTCCCGATGGATTCCAGAGCATTCGATGCAAATCAACACACCCAGGTTTGTAGAGAGCCATGTTGGATCTGCAGTAACAACAAGTGATAAGCCACTGACGTATCATTTGAATTTCAGGGTTATCTAAGAAAATCTGAACAATAAGACAAGTTCTACTGGGATGACTAAGTTTCATTCAATGTACAAAGAGAAGTGGAAAGGCGTGATGCAAAACAGGAAGCGCAGCGTGTAGATTTCAATAATTTTTTTTTTTTTTAAAGTAGAGTGAGCTGAGGCAAGAATCACGCTCTCCTAAAATGTCTGTTTTAGTTTGTGCAAATAATGCAGAAAACAACAAAAACGATTCAGTAATTAATTTGATTCAGCAATCTTTTCCATCTTATTTTTGTGGTGAAAATGTTAAATGATGCTGTTTATAAATAAATGATTTCTAGTTTTATTATTTTAGCATTTAATCTTATTTGTTAACCCTGCCACCCTGATAAAAAGGGCATTTTTTTGTTTTGTGCAAGATAAATACTACAGTAAAAACAAATTATATGTAACAGTTAAATGCACCAACATTCAAAAGTTTTTGAAAGAAGGCTTTCCAAGGCTGTATTTATTTGATCAAAAATGTAGTGAAAACAGTAATATTGTGAAATTTTAATCATAATTTAAAATAGCTGTTTTCCATTTTAATGTATTTTAAAATGTCATTGATATGGCAAAGCTTCAGTGTCTTCAGTGTCACATGATCCTTCAGAAATCATAAGGCGTGATGCAAAACAGGAAGCGCAGGGTGTAGATTTCAATAATTTTTTTTTTTTAAAGTAGAGTGAGCTGAGGCAAGAATCACGCTCTCCTAAAATGTCTGTTTTAGTTTGTGCAAATAATGCAGAAAACAACAAAAACGATTCAGTAGTTAATTTGATTCAGCAATCTTTTCCATCTTATTTTTGTGGTGAAAATGTTAAATGATGCTGTTTATAAATAAATGATTTCTAGTTTTATTATTTTAGCATTTAATCTTATTTGTTAACCCTGCCACCCTGATAAAAAGGGCATTTTTTTGTTTTGTGCAAGATAAATACTACAGTAAAAACAAATTATATGTAACAGTTAAATGCACCAACATTCAAAAGTTTTTGAAAGAAGGCTTTCCAAGGCTGTATTTATTTGATCAAAAATGTAGTGAAAACAGTAATATTGTGAAATTTTAATCATAATTTAAAATAGCTGTTTTCCATTTTAATGTATTTTAAAATGTCATTGATATGGCAAAGCTTCAGTGTCTTCAGTGTCACATGATCCTTCAGAAATCATTCAAATATGCTGATTTGGTGCTCAAGTAATATTTCTTAAAAACAGTAGTGCTACTTAATATTTTTGTGGAAACCATGATTCATTTTTGTCAGGATTCTGATTAATAGAAAGTTCAAAAGAACCTCTTTTATTTGAAATAGGAATCTTTTGAAACATAAACAATGTATTTACTGTCATTTTCAATCAATTTAATGCATCCTTGCTAAATACAAGTATTAATTTCTTTCCACAAAAAAAAGTGTATATAGAAATGAGAAATTGTAAAGGGCAAAATGGTAAATGGTCAAAAACTCAGGGATCAAACCTTGTAGAATTCAAGCTTGCAACATTTCAGTCCCCAGCCCAGATGCTAAACCACTAGGTTACAATCAATCCCATATTGCTTACTGGAAGCTCCACAGTCACAGCACACGTCATTGCCGCTCATCTTCTTCACTTCTTCCACAATGGCCTTGGTCAGCCCCCGTACGATGTTGTTCTCATCCTCGTTCTGATCATCCTTAAAGGCGTTGTTCAGCGCCTCCTCTTTGCTATTTTGGAGCACAGACACCCATCTGAAATAGAAAGATACACATGAACAGATGAAAAGACAGAGGTGATGGACATAATAATTACATTCTCACGTGATATTTACTGTATACATTTCTCTTATCGTATGAGCACACGCGCACACACACACACTCACTTCCACACTCACATTTGACACTCCGCTTCGTCCTCTGCCTGGAAGTGATACGTTCTGTCATCTAGAAGATGGAAGAGAACAGTAAGCAAATAAAAATGACCAGCCAACCATATAAACCATGACAGACTCTGAGAATACTGGATCTGAACTTATGAGAGTATTGTGCTGTGACCGGGCTCGTTGTAAAAGTATATTACGTGATATAAGATCAAAGAATTTTTTCTCATCTGGGTTACGCTTCACTTGGCAGGTTAAGAGGTTCAGGTTTGCTGGCGGTACGTTGGCCTGAAAGAAAAAAGAGAGAGATAGAGCAAGAAAGAATGAGCAGAAAAAAATGCCTACTTTTAGGGATTTATTACCCACTAATGGCAATACCCACTGAAGAATTTATTCTACATATATTAATTATATTTATTAAAATAATATTTAAAAAATATATATTTAATAAATGTAATAAATATATTTAATAAACATATTTACAAAGTATATACAGTATATATATATTATATTATAACAATTATAATTATATTGTACAAACTCTAGAATTTATTTTACATACAGTAATTATTTATTTATTTAGTCATTTAGCAGACTTTAATTATATATATTAAAATTATATAACTTTTATAATAAATAGGTTTAATTTATATATGTATGTGTGTGTAATTTTCATTAAACAAACCACATTATCCTTATGAAACTAATTATTAATTGTTACTTAAATATCTTAAAAACGACAAGGAAGAGGAGTTAGTCATTTCTCTAGGTTGTAAAAAGATGTATTTTAAAGCAATAAATGAGTAAACATGATAAATGCACCGTGGATATGTTCTGATTTGTATCTACACATACTTTTCACATAATTTTTCTCAAATTAAGCCACTAAATGGTATTTTGAGATTATGTTCTTCCAACATATTGTTGTCCTCAAACTCTGTACAAACGGTGGAGGTAAACGTGCAAAACTAAAACGTAATTCTGAAAGGAGTTACAGACACATAGCGTTTGTTTTGTTCCCCTACCGTTCCATGAGAAATGGTCAATAATCCATTTTTCACAGTGCACTTCCTTTTCTGCCAAACCTTCCTCAGTCTATAAGATAGAGAGAAGCCTTCATCACGTAAACTTTACAAAACATTCACTACCCTTAAAAAGGATGCGCTGGACTTATAATGCATGTGAATTTCATTAAAGTGCCAGACAAACTCACCCCTCGCTGCGTTTGAGGAGCATCCCAGAGCGCTCAGTGCCATGAGCTTTATTGCCCTGCAGCTGGTGAAGACTATAGCCTGCATTCTGCTTTGACTGAAGGTCCTTTCACCACACAAACAAACAAAACAACAAGATTTACCACAAAATTAAGCAATCGTCCTATCAATCATAGTTCCAAATATTTTTTGGCTCACCTCCTTACACTCAGACTGTAGGGCAGATTTGAGAATATCTCTCAGCTGCATCAGCTGTTTCCTTTCTGTATCTTGTGTCTGCTTGTTCTGCAATTCACACACAAATAATAAGAACATAAGAATAACTTCATCTAAACAAACACACCTTCAAAAGAGCAGACAGTGATATCAAAAAACGTACTACGGTCAAGTTCGTGGCAAGGTTTTCCATGAAAGGTTTCAGGTTGTCGACAACTTTTAACCCATCCTGAAAGAAACTGTGTGGAAATATGAAAACCAATTCTCTGAAAGGACTCATTTAAAATAAAATGTATTGCTACTGCGAAATCTTAAACAAACATACTTGCACTGGGCATGAAAGTATTTGATGAGGTTTTGGAGCAGGTCAACTCCCTTCTTGACTTTAATTTCATTCACCTTAATGAGATACTAGGAAAACAAATTACAGACTTCAGTATGAAACAATCATTTCAATTGCTTTCTTTTGCTTTCTATTTCCATGAACTATTTGTTAGCTAAGTTTCAAAAGAGTTAACTAGCCATTAATTAAGTTTCAAAAGAGTTCAATGATGCATGATGATCACTGTGTGTGTGTGTACCAAGGGTAATATAAGACATGAAGTGAACAAGGCAAAAAGTAAACCAGGACCATCACTGGTGCTCACTCAAAAAAAAAAAAAGTATGTGAACCACATTCCTTACTTCACACATCTGAAGCTGAAAGAGGCGTCTCTCTTTCTCCATCTCTTCCGCAATCTCTCCTCCGCTGATCTCTGTTCTGATAAGACCGTGCTGTTTGGCATGTTCCCGTTTTTCTTTCTCAATCTTGCCCCTGTAAAGAAGTTTAGAACATTGACATGAAATAAAATGACAGTGGATGTACTTAACCATGCACAAACATTAGACTTTCATCAATGCCTCATAATGCTCATACTGCACAAATAACCTTATATGCCAGCACTGTTGTTTTCTTAAGGTATGGCCACACATTATGATAAGCTCTTCATCTATGCTACAAGGAGAGGACTTAAAGGGATAGTTCACCTTTAAGCTCAAACATCTGAAATGACTAAACCTCCATCTATGTAGTGCTGCCTTACCTTCCTCTCTATGCTAGGTGCAAATAAAAAAACCTACAGTTATTAAAACTCTGCTCAGAATGTGTTTCCTTTTGTGCATCAAGCTGTAAGGAACAGGAATATCTCAAAGATATCCAATCACTAATGGCTTCATGAGTGTCTAAGGCTTAAGTTTAATTTTCACCGATCAATTTGTAACAATTACATTTTTATAAGAGGTTATCTGAGGTTAATATAAAGAGGTTAATAGGTTCTTACAGTTTGGTTTCGTAATCCTTCCATGCTTTATCAAAAGGCTTTTTCAGATCCTGCCAAATAAATGTAAGCACAGTCAACATAAGAAGAGAATTAAAGGTCAAATATATAAAAAAACACACACACACACACACAAACCACCATAATCATTGTATTTATAAAAAGTCATTGTATTTTTTAATTAATTAAACATTTTTTTATGTGTATATATATATATATACACACACACACACACACACACACACACACACACACACACACACACACACACACACACACACACACACACACACACACACACACACACACACACACACACACACATATATATATATATATACATATATAATAAATCAGTATATTAGAATGATTTCTAAAGGATCATGTGACACTCAGGACTGAAGTAATGGCCACTGAAAATCAAATTTTGCCAACTCAGGAATAGATTACATTTTAAAATATATTAAAATAGAAAAATAATTATTTTAAATTGTAATAACTTTTCAAAATATGACTACTTTCCTGTATTTTTACAATTCAGTTTTTCCCCCTGTATTTTACTGTTTGAAAGTAACACTTTAGTTTAGGGACCAATTTTTTACTAATAACTAACTATTTACTATGACTTTTGTCAATAAACTGCTAATTTGCTGCTTATTAATAGTTAGTAAGGTAGTTGTTAAGTTTAGGTATGGGGGAGGATTAAGGGATCTAAAATATGGTCGTGCAGAATTAGGCATTATGTGCTTTATAAATACCAATAAACAGCCAGTATGCCAGTAATATGCATGCCAGTAAGCAACTAGTTCATAGTGAGAATCGGTCCCTAATTTAAAGTGCTACTACATATTTTTATACAGATGTTTGTCATTTGCATACCCCTTTGACTCCTTTAAGGTCTCCCTTCAGCAAACTGTCTAGTGGGAAAGTGATGATGTTATTCATGTTCTGCAGCTGTGGGCACAAAAGAAGACATTAGGAGCTTCATAACAAAGTGAATAGTTTGTGTAATTGTGTGTGTGTGTGTGTGTGGCAGTATTTCCTGAAGAGTGCAGTCAGCTGCTTGCGAGCCACAGGCAAGACAAATACAGGCCTGAAATATTCATAGCAGAAAGATCTACAACAGATGGATGTCAGAGACTGGCTCACCAAGTTCTTAAAGAGACCAGTGAGCTCCTTGGTAAAACCAGCAAATGTGAGGAAGTAACTGGGCATCTCAGGGTCATCTTTGTACACAGTGCTATCCGTAAACCTCTCTAGTGCCTGGATGTACTGTTCCTCATTATCTACGTGAGCTGAAAAGACAGAAACAGTCTGTCAGTCATTTACCCTCCACATTATTGTTATATACAAGAACTTGTTTGGTGATCAAGTGATCAAGGAGAATTTTTCAAATGCCACCTTATGAAACTCATTTGTTTTTAATACACTTTGCTTGACCTTATCTCATTGGCTCATTGGTTCATGAGCAAACTCCTGTCATATGGGTCTTTTCCATTCCTACTGCTTGCAAAAAACATACTTCCTAGTTTACGAGTAGAGTGCTGTAGAAAAGAGCTTCGTAACCACACTCCCCAGTGGTGTGCAGTACAGATAAAGGCCAATAGGCTGTTTAAGATCTGGGTTACTATAAAGAGGAAACAA
>NW_015505194.1:2468803-2582016 GCF_001515645.1 Sinocyclocheilus grahami
TATATATATATATATATATACACACACACACACACACACATATATATATATATATACATATATAATAAATCAGTATATTAGAATGATTTCTAAAGGATCATGTGACACTCAGGACTGAAGTAATGGCCACTGAAAATCAAATTTTGCCAACTCAGGAATAGATTACATTTTAAAATATATTAAAATAGAAAAATAATTATTTTAAATTGTAATAACTTTTCAAAATATGACTACTTTCCTGTATTTTTACAATTCAGTTTTTCCCCCTGTATTTTACTGTTTGAAAGTAACACTTTAGTTTAGGGACCAATTTTTACTAATAACTAACTATTTACTATGACTTTTGTCAATAAACTGCTAATTTGCTGCTTATTAATAGTTAGTAAGGTAGTTGTTAAGTTTAGGTATGGGGGAGGATTAAGGGATCTAAAATATGGTCGTGCAGAATTAGGCATTATGTGCTTTATAAATACCAATAAACAGCCAGTATGCCAGTAATATGCATGCCAATAAGCAACTAGTTCATAGTGAGAATCGGTCCCTAATTTAAAGTGCTACTACATATTTTTATACAGATGTTTGTCATTTGCATACCCCTTTGACTCCTTTAAGGTCTCCCTTCAGCAAACTGTCTAGTGGGAAAGTGATGATGTTATTCATGTTCTGCAGCTGTGGGCACAAAAGAAGACATTAGGAGCTTCATAACAAAGTGAATAGTTTGTGTAATTGTGTGTGTGTGTGTGTGTGAGAGAGAGAGAGAAAACACTACATATAACTGGCAGTTTCTCATGAGGAGTGCAGTGAGTTACTTGTGAGCCACAAGCAAGACAAATACAGGTCTGAAATATTCATAGCAAAAAGATGGACAACAGATGGATGTCAGAGACTTGCTCACCAAGTTCTTAAAGAGACCAGTGAGCTCCTTGGTAAAACCAGCAAATGTGAGGAAGTAACTGGGCATCTCAGGGTCATCTTTGTACACAGTGCTATCCGTAAACCTCTCTAGTGCCTGGATGTACTGTTCCTCATTATCTACGTGAGCTGAAAAGACAGAAACAGTCTGTCAGTCATTTACCCTCCACATTATTGTTATATACAAGAACTTGTTTGGTGATCAAGGATACTTCATGAATTTTTCAAATGCCACCTTATGAAACTCATTTGTTTTTAATACACTTTGCTTGACCTTATCTCATTGGTTCAAGCAGGCATGAGCAAACTCCAGTCACATGGGCATTTTCCATTCCTACCACTTGCACACAATAAACAACTTCCTAGTTTATGAGTAGAGTGCTGTAGAAAAGAGCTTAGTAACCACTCCCCAGTTTTGTGAAGTACAGCAAAGATCTGGGTTACTATAAAGAGGAAACAATGTGCTTACAAAGTCTGCTTCCTTCACTGAAGGAAACTCACTAAGAAGATAATAAAATTATTTAACAAAATAATTTATTATTTTTTATTCAACTCGTTTTCAGAATTTGCCCAGTTTTAAACCATCTCACAGGTACTCATTTTGATGTCCATCTTTGTGTAAACCAATGTTATTTTAGTATTATTTACATTGTATTTTAGTATTTATTCATATTTTGATTTTAAAAAATATTTTAATTTTCGTTTGTTTTAGTCATTTTTTGATGGACTTCAGTCATTTATTTTTTTTATTTTTTTCCCTCAAATATTTCTATATAGATTTATTTTATTTAAAAGATGTTCTATCTAAACCTTCAAATTGACATCATCAAAGAACACCATTCCAGGAGGGAAGCACATTTTCAACATTTTTGAATACAGATTATGAAGACAATCACGTTTTTTTTTTCTTTCTGTGGATTAACTAGCAAGAATTAATTGTTCAACCACAAGCACTGTGCTAAGTAAATGTGCTACGGGTCTGTTTTGACTTCGTGCAGACTTTAACAATAACTTCACTGCAGAAAACGCTTAATAACTTTCCTGTACAGTATTACAGCATGTACACAGAAGTTAAGGTTAAGGGCTATAATAACCGCCCATCAGTGTTTTGTTTTTTTTAAGATTTAAAGAAAACTAGAGATATGATAATCTAGCTCTAAATTTGAACATGGAACACAGGAGAAAGAAAGAAAAACAGAGAGGGGAAATAAGCAGGTTCCTGCTGGAACAGGTATCTGTGATTCTAGTAGGAATGTGAGGAATGTGTGAAGTAGAGCGCAAAACCTGTTCACTTGAATCACACTGTACATGAAACCAAAAGCTTTGTCCAGGCTATTGTTATATATCCCTTGCCACTGTTTGGCTAGATGGGCGTAAAAGAACAATTATACTATTTTTTATACAGTCAAAAAACCTTGCCTTCAAAACCGATGAGATTTATAGTACAAAATAAAAATGCAAAATTAGCAAAAACCTATTGGTTATTGATTAAGGCTGAGAGGCAAATGATCATTTGTAATACTCACTCAGACCAGAGCTGTTTATGGCCTTGACTGACTTCTTCATTTTGTGCAGCACACTGCGGTCCAGATCCAACGCCTGCAAAACAACATGAATCATTTACTTAGAGGGATGTTTTGTACTGAACAGAACAGTTCTATAACACAGTGAAAAATTGGTTTATTTCCACAATAAGGAACTGCACCAATAAGGACCTGCATCTTTACTTAAAGGCCTTAAAATGTATTGCAATGGCTAAAAATGCTGCATACTCTCCACTCTCAGAAAAAAAGGAACAAAAGTTATCACTGGGGTGCTTACTTTTCGAAAGGTACACCTTGGTACCTTATTTACCTTTAAAGGTGCATATTGGTACCTTAAAGATACATATTTGTACCAAAATGTACATATTAGTACCCTTTGAAAGGATACTGCCCCAGTGACAGCTTTTGTATTTCTTTTCTGAGAGTGCATCACATTTACATTTATGCACTTACACTGCATTCTAGATACACATTTTATCAGTTCTTGCTTTCCCTAGAAATCAAACCCTTGCTCTACTGTTTAAGCTACAGAATTGCCTAATAAACACAACCAGCACCTTTTTGCGCACAAAGTAGGTCAAACTATAATAACAAATGTTTTGTACAGCATTGTGTTTATACTTCCCTCTCACACACACGACACAATGAATTTACATCCAGACGCACTCAGATAGCCTGTAATTTAGTCCCCCATCACTCACGCTGAATCACGCTCTGAGAATTTTGCACAAAAAGAGCCGAGTGAAGTAGACAGGCTTGTGGCCTAAAATCTGTTTATGCAGGAGTCATGTCTGGTACGAGACCAAGACAAAATCATCTGATGAGGGATAAGCCTGGTGCCCGCCAGCTGACAACACTCATACTTTTCCGACTGTCACAGTCTGTCATTGAGCATTAAGAGTGTTATGATGAAACATGCATTACCATTCCAAAGCAAGGACACACTAAATGGACCAAAAGTGACAAATATAAAAATTATAATGTTATAAAAAAAATTATATTTCAAATAAATGCTGTTCTTTCAAACTTTACATTTAACAAAGAAACCTGAAAAAAATATCATGGTTTCAACTTTCCACAAAAATAAATAATATTAAGCAGCACAACTATTCTCAACATTGATAATAATAAGAAACGTTTCTTGAGCAGTAAATCAGCATATTATAATTATTTTTGTAGGATCATGTGACACTGAAGACTGGAGTAATGGCTGCTGAAAATTCAACTTTGCCAGCACGGGAGTAAATTCATTTTTGAAACATAATATTATAAAGTTATTTTAAATATTTTCACAATATTTTGATCAAATTAGCACAGCCTTGGTGAGCATAAAACAGCATGAAAGAAATTTCTTTCTAAAACATCAAAAAAGCTAACTGACCCAATACTTTCAAACAGTAGTGACCATCCATTTATTATGCTAGTAAGTTTTCGACATGCTAACATTAAATCTTACGTGCTGAGAAAATATGGACACTGTCTGTCAATTTTGACTCACTTGAAACATTTTATACAAGTTTATAATATATGCCAGTGAAAATATATTACAAATATATTACTTTTTTTCTTAGCTTTGGAAATGGACTCATGAAATGAAGAAGCATTCATACCAATTATGAAACAAATATGAAAGACTGTCAAGATGACCTGCAAAAAAAAAAAAAAAAGCATTTGGTGCTTTTAAAATCTATAAAGAATTTTCTTTGGGAATGTAACTGAACGACTGAGATTCAATACAGTACAAAAACTATTAAATAGTACAAAAGTATGAAATACTTAAGCATTGTAATGAAGTACAGTAATTCAAATACTTTACACTCATATTTACATCTCTGGGCTGTTCTAGTTTGACACTTTGCAGAAATTGGCCTTGTAAGAAAAAAAAAAAAGAACTGTACTATCTGAGCTCACAAAAAAAAAAAAACTGGAGAGTGACCGAACAGGGCCGCAGACACATAAAAAAGATGTGGAAATACAGTGAGTAGACATGTGTGTGCGAGAAGGAGATTAGACGGGACAAGCTGGGACAAGAAGTGGGACAGCCATCCCGCCTTAGCTCTAAGGAATGAGAAAAGATGAAGGGACGAGAGAAATTAACTGCACTTGGTTTTCCATCAAAGGCAAGCCTCAGCAGGACACCATGCACAGGGATGGAAGAACCGGAAACGACAGCAAAAAGAATACTAACTGCCATCTTTATGGCATCTCTGTGTGTACGAAGCTCTCATGTTACACAGAAAGAGCATATCCAAAGATTTAAAGGGATTGACAAAAATAACCGCATCATCTGACATCACTTTATAGACGAGCAAACTTATGCATAAAGAAACATGCACAAGATCCAGCTCCAGTCTTTACATAAACCATGAACATCTGTTTACCTCAGCTACTTCCTCCATCGAGGCTAAATGCAAATGGGGTAGTGCCAAAGGGCAACTCATGAAGAGTGCTTCCCTCAGTGTATCCCAGTCACATGAAAAGGCCAGTTCCTCTAAGAGCCCGAGGCTGTGGATTTTACTCATGCCTGCTTTCCAAAAATCACCTTGTCCTTGAAGTAATATGGGTGTTTTTACACTTGTAGTTCGGTTTTCTTTTCTTTTGGTCAGGACCAATAAAGTAAATGATACATTATTGGTTCACTTGTCATTCACTGTCATTTTTAACACTCAACCTAAAGATACAAAAGGGAAAATCATATGGTCACAGCCTGATTGGACAACTTCTATGTTGCATATTTTGCAAACTTACCGAACATCTAAAACAATGATGTATGTTGGGCTAAATGTGCTCAATGCATGTGTGTACATATGGTGGTATTTTACCAGCTTACAAATCAAAGAGCTTATAAAATGTGTAAAAGAGCTAGAACAGTGCCAGGAGTTCACACTTATTTAAATGAACCTCACTAACAGTGCAGTCGAACCAGAGTTAGTTTTAATCCAACTAAACCTGCCAAGAGTGAACACATCCTATGAAGAATTTCCTTCATGAACTGTTTGGGCTGCTTCTTTGTCATGATTCAGAAATGTCTGATACTTTCCCCATTCATCAGAGGTCAACATCTGTAGTTCAAGTTCTGAGTCAGAGTGTAAACGAGATAAAAGAGGAAGAGCTGCGGAGCTTCTTTAGATTAACAGCACGGGGTCAGTCTTAGAAATGAGTGAAGTTCAGTAAGATCAACTATTCTGATGGTGAAACATGCTGACAGAGGTCAGAACTGTTTGCACAAACAAAGCTCTTTTGTGTTTCTGTTGAAGAAGTCACTGCAAATTTGAAACTAATGCAAACTTTTAGAAGAACTACAGGACATATATCGTTGTTCCTATTCAGATCAGTAGTATACAAAAAATGATTACAGTTTTGTTAAGGAACATTCTACCTGATCTTAAAATTGGTGTAAACCAGTTAATGTAGATGTTACCACAAAAAATACATTATTAGGTTATCTGATGCAATAAATGTTACAATGTACAGTGGGTATAGAGAAGAATCACCCCCTTTGCAATAATCACATTTTGTTGCTTTGCAGACTGAAATGAAGACAGACACAGTTTTTGTTTTATCCAGCTCTATTTACTCTGTATTTACTGCAACTTTTAGCATCCAAGTGAAAGATATAACACCAACATGTCAGAAAAAAAAAACAGAATTACTGAGTTGGAAAAAGGATCACCCCCTTGTGTCAGTATTGTGTCGAACCAACTTTTGCTTTAATTACAGCCTTTTAGTCTGTTGGGATACGTCTCTACTAACTTTGCACATCTAGACTGCAATATTTGCCCACTCTTCTTTGCAGAACTGCTCAAGTTCAGCTAAATTTGATGATGACTTTTGTCGACTGCAGTCTACAAGTCGTTCCATTGATTTTTTTTTTGTGGGGTTTAAGTCTGGGCTCTGACTCGGTCATGCAAGGACGTTCATCCTTTTCTCCTTCAACCACTGTGTGGTCAGTTTTGCTGTGTGCTTTGGTTCATTGTTATGTTGGAAGGTAAACCTTCTTCCCACTGACAACTTTCTGGCAGAGGGCAGCAGATTTTCCTCAAGAATTTGAAGGTATTTTGCCCCATCTATTTTTCCATCTATCCTGACAAATGCTCCAGTCCCTGCTGCAGAGAAACACCCCCATAACAGGACATTACCATCTGCTTTACTGTAGGAATGCTGTTATTTGGATGGTGAGCTGTATTGGACTTCCACCAGACATATCGTTTTGGTGTTGAGGCAAAATAATTCAATTTTAGTCTCATCTACCTCAGAATCTTCAAGGTGTTTTAGCAAAGCTCAGTCGTGACTGCATGCTGCCTTTCTTGAGGAGTGTCTTATTTATTTGCAACCCTCCCATTCAAGCCACATTTGTGGAGAATTTGTGATATTGTTGTCACATGCACACAATGATCACTCTTTGTCATACATTCCTGCCACTGCTTCAGAGTTGCTGTAGACCTCTTGATAGCCTCTCTGAGCAGTTTCCTCCTGCCTCTTTCATCCAGTTTGGAGCGACATCTTGATCCAGGGAGGGTCTGTGTTGTACCAAATACCTTCCACTTCTTAATAATAGACTTCACTGTGCTTCTAGGCATTGATAAAGCCTTGGAATTTTTTTTATATCCATCTCCTGACTCGTGCCAGTCCACAACTTTATCCCAGAGATCTTTTGACAGTGCCTTGACACCGATTGTTTGCTTCAGTTGCACTACCAAAGACTGAAATGCTCCAGGAAAGCTCTTTTCATGCTGAGCTCATCAAAATGACCATAACTGATCACAGTTGAATGTCAAATGGCTTTGTGTGCCTTTGAGAAGGTGATTAGCTACATCTGATTGAGTTTACAAGTCGTTTTTAGGAGGGGGTGATCCTTTTTCCAACTTCCAAAAGTGATTTTTTTTTCTTTTCTTTTTTCTAACATGTTGGTGTTATATCTTTCACTTGGATGTTAGAAGTTGCACTGAGTAAATAGAGCTGGATAAAACAAAAACGGTCTGTCTTCATTTCAGGCTGCAAAGCAACAAAATGTGATTATTGTAGAGGGGGGTGATTCTTTTCTATACCCACTGTAACTTTTGTAGTTTCTAACTTTTCCTAGAAAATAAATGAAAAGGTTTCTATTTAGAAAAAAGTTGATTTACAGTACGCATCAAGTGGGCTAATGCCCATCAACATGAAACTGACATCTGAAATCTGACATCTGATACAGTATCACGCAGGGGTCAACCCTTGTACACTGTAAAAAAAAAAATTATAATAATAATAATTTTGTCAGACATATTTAATTTTGAAGATAGACTGAACTATCAAAGAAGATTTAGTTGACACTACATACAAATTTAATTAAAGTCTATATTTAAGCCATTTAGTTTAAGCAACTTAAACAGCTATAACTTACAATGCCAAGTTTGGAAAGGAGGGTCTAGCTAACAGTCTGATGAGCGTGCTCAATTTGATCACTGATGATGCACTTGAATTTATGTTTTTGGTCAAAGCATGGGGACTTATGATGACAAATATTTGTTATTCGTAATTAATATATGTTTTAGCTCCATATAGTTTTTTCAATTATATTTTGTTATAAAAGTTGTGTAATATTTCAATTCACTATTATGTTAGTGTTCTCTTCTGCTAAGTTTCTTCCATTTCAATGAGTAAGTGTTGGTGTATAAGTAACTCTATATAACCTTCTCGGTTTGCTCAACAAACTGATACACAAGTTAGAGTTCTACATCACTATGACTGTGTAAAGTTAATGATCAGCTTAACTTAAAATGTTTACTGAACTTAGATCCACAAACAAAAACGTTTTGAGTTTATAAAACTCAAACATTTTTGATATTTCACAACATTATATTATGGCAGTACCATTGTAAAGTAATTGTAAAATATGGCACAATCGCGGTACCAATGCCATGACATTTTTTGATACTTTTTGGGGTCTTGAGAATAGTTTAAAATGTTTATCCTTTTAGCATTATAAAATCTTCCACCATTTTATTTTATGTTTGTCTTATTTCTGTGATATCTGTATTTGTTAATAACTCTGTTACCTCAGATAGGCACAGGCCTGTGTAAATCAGTCCTTAAAATCTGCTGTATTCTTTATTAATAACAAATCACTGTTGTGGTAAATGTATGTGATATCAGGTTCATTATGTGACTTTGAGGCTAAAATTGCTAACAAGTTAAGAGTGGCGTCAACATAACACGTCTATTTATTTCATAACACTGCGATAAGAAGTTACATGAACCCGTGAGAAACATGGGCGAGGTTCGCTTTCAACACGGGATACACTGAGCTTTGGTGCTACAATGTTTTAGCTCCATATAGTTTTTTCAATTATATTTTGTTATAAAAGTTGTGTAATATTTCAATTCACTATTATGTTAGTGTTCTCTTCTGCTAAGTTTCTTCCATTTCAATGAGTAAGTGTTGGTGTATAAGTAACTCTACATAACCTTCTCGGTTTGCTCAACAAACTGATACACAAGTTAGAGTTCTACATCACTATGACTGTGTAAAGTTAATGATCAGCTTAACTTAACTTAATAGTATCTATGATACTAAGATGGCGCCGCAGACGGCAGCCGCAGTGTTTGGCTCTCCAGTGTTTGTACTGTTTTTGTTAGTTTTTCCTACAACATTATATTATGGCAGTACCATTGTAAAGTAATTGTAAAATATGGCACAATCGCGGTACCAATGCCATGACATTTTTTGATACTTTTTGGGGTCTTGAGAATAGTTTAAAATGTTTATCCTTTTAGCATTATAAAATCTTCCACCATTTTATTTTATGTTTGTCTTATTTCTGTGATATCTGTATTTGTTAATAACTCTGTTACCTCAGATAGGCACAGGCCTGTGTAAATCAGTCCTTAAAATCTGCTGTATTCTTTATTAATAACAAATCACTGTTGTGGTAAATGTATGTGATATCAGGTTCATTATGTGACTTTGAGGCTAAAATTGCTAACAAGTTAAGAGTGGCGTCAACATAACACGTCTATTTATTTCATAACACTGCGATAAGAAGTTACATGAACCCGTGAGAAACATGGGCGAGGTTCGCTTTCAACACGGGATACACTGAGCTTTGGTGCTACAAGAAGGAAGTCATTTTCCAGGCTCCTTTTGTAAAACAGACTAATAGTATTTACTGAACCAATGTTCTGAAGTTAGACAACACACTTTACAATACAATTAGACAGATACAGTTCATAATTGTGCTTTGCGCACATCGCGGTAGCCTGTAAATTATACTGTACATCCACATTATTTGCATTGTAAAGGTGTTTTACCTCTTCCAAAGTGCCAACTGTATTCCTGCAGTGAGCCATGCGCGTGCAGAACACTGATGTTGTTGGTGCTTTATAGTCCTCACTGGTAATGTCCATAAACTCCAGTACTGACAGTTGGTCAGGCATGATTATTCCCTTTAAATCAAGACTAAAACCAAGACGAGAAACACAAAGTTTGTTAAATGTTGTCCTTTACTAAAATTCCGCACACAACCCGATTCAAACTCAGTCCGTGTCAGTCATTCCTTAAAGTATTTTGTTTCAAAATTTCCGCATAGAGTCCAAACAGATCAAAACGAAAAAGAGGCACTGATAAGTTAATTCGTCTTTGAACAGGAGAGCTGAACAGCTCCATCACACGCGCAACTGACCAGATCCACACTTCTGGATTCCACCTATTCGTACCTGTACAGTAGAAGTTCACTTTACATGTGATTTGTAGGCGGATTCATATCACCCGTCAATCATATCCAGTCCGCCAATGAGAGAGAACTCCCGATCTTGTTGTCCAATCAGAGTTTAGGGATGTAACCTAACGCAGGAAACCTGAAAAGCTGGAATTATTTTAGAAAAACAATACGCTTTTAACGAAGCACACATCTTCCACACAATATTCTAACATTCTAACTTAATATATTCTAACTTCTTTATTTTCACTTCGAACTTTTATTTTGACTCATGACTACACCGGAAGTACTTTTGTCATGTGCATAGTGTGTGGCTCTCAGTGCGCATGAACGTTGTCTATTAATCTCAGATTAATAAAGAAGTATTAGTTGGTGTGTTTTTAGACATAGAGAAAGCTTCCACATACGATATGATGTGGAAGGAAGGACTTTTAATTAAAATGAATATTAATGGTAGAATGTATAATTGGATTAAGGATTTTTTAAATGATAGAACCATTCAAGTAAGGATTGGGTCTTCGTACTCAAAGAAATATGCAATTGAAAATGGTACTCCACAAGGTAGTGTGTGCAGCCCTATATTGTTCAACATAATGGTAAATGATATTTTTAATACAGTTGGACCAGGGATTGGAAAATCTTTATATGCAGACGATGGTGCTTTATGGAAAAGAGGTAGAAATTTGTCGTATGTAGAAGAAAGCATGCAAAATGCTATTAAAGAAGTTGAAATGTGGGCAACTAATTGGGGATTTCGAATATCAGTGGAAAAAACTAAAATAGTATGTTTTTCAAAAAAGAAGAAAACACCAGTTGTTAAGTTAAAATTGTATGAGCAAAAACTGGAGCAAGTATCTGAATTTAGATTTTTAGGTATTTGGTTGGATTCAAAGATAACATTTGCAAAACGCATTCAACAGATAGTTGATCAATCTAAAAGAGGAATAAATGTACTCAGGTGTTTGGCAGGAATAGATTGGGGAGCTGATAGACAGTCTCTAATTTGGAAATAGGAGAATTTTTGGGAATAGAAAGGAAGACAGCATAATATCTCGCCTTAGAATTGGACACACTGCACTTAATCAGTCATTATTTATAATAGGAAAACATGAGTCTGGACTTTGTGTTAAATGTGATCTTCCTGAAACAGTTGAACATATTTTAATAAAATGTAAAGGATATGACAACGAAAGAGTACAACTTACATAAGCGCTTCATATATAAATAATTCAAATCTCACTTCAAAAATTGTTAAATAAAGATGTGACTATAGAAATGTTTCACATATTATTTAAGTATCTCAAATATACAGAGTTAATAAACAGGATTTAAAGAATCACTACAAATTATTATTATTTTTTTTAGTTTTTAGTTTTCCTTTAACGTCAATGCTCCACACTCCATCCTAGTAGGTGGCAGTAAATGCAGCTAAAGCTGGTTTGCCAACCGCCATAAAACGTCAAAGAAGAAGAAGAAGAACGTTGTCTATTATTATTAGAAATATCGATGGATACTGAATAAGTCATTCTCAGTTAAGCATAAAATACACCATAAGCATGGCTACAAAACGTAAAGCTGATGTGACTGTGCCTGCAGAAGAGAGTGATCAACTCCTCATAAGACCACTGTGAGTCCAGGTCGCTCATACTGTGTTCAGTAGTAACGTTAGTTCTATTCCGCGCAAAAATGTTTTGGTGACTTTCTGTTTGACTTACAGTTTTCAAATAATAAACAGTATTTAACTGGACCAAAATGACATTCAAGATGTTTTGCACCCGTGTTAATCCTTTCTCTGAGTACTGTAACTATTAGATCTTTACTGTGATGTTTTACTTTTACAGAGGAGCTGGTCAAGAGGTGGGCAGGTCCTGTATCATCCTGGAGTTCAAGGGCCGTAAAATCATGGCAAGCTAAATTTTGTGCTCTATCCTACTTTTGATGGATTGCCAGATGTATTTTTGACATGTTATGTCTTTCCAGCTGGACTGTGGCATCCACCCTGGATTGGAGGGCATGGATGCATTGCCTTACATTGATTTGATAGACCCAGCTGAGATTGACCTGCTCCTCATCAGCCAGTGAGTCCCATTCTCTAAATGAAAGATATCAAGTCATTGACATTTAACTATCTGCTGACAACCCCTTTTCTCTGGCAGTTTTCACTTGGACCATTGCGGAGCCTTGCCATGGTTTTTACAGAAGACAAGTTTTAAAGGAAGGACTTTCATGACCCATGCCACCAAAGCCATTTACCGCTGGTTGCTTTCAGACTACGTGAAAGTCAGGTACACCAAAGCTCTTGTTTCAATAAAACGGCACTTTAATTTTTTTTTTTTTATATACAGAGCCAGCTCTAATATGTTGTCTGGTTTCCTTGTTTCCGAAGCAACATCTCAGCGGATGATATGCTGTACACTGAGACTGATCTAGAAGAAAGCATGGACAAGATCGAGACCATCAACTTCCATGAAGTGAAAGAGGTGGCCGGCATCAAGTTTTGGTGCTACCACGCAGGTCATGTTTTGGGAGCAGCCATGTTCATGATTGAGATTGCAGGAGTGAAGGTAGGTGAAGTTTATTCATTCAGATCTTTTCAGCAACACTCGCACTCAGTTTGTGCTAATGATCATGGTCATTCTCTTCAGCTACTGTACACAGGAGATTTCTCCCGTCAAGAAGACAGACATCTCATGGCGGCTGAGATTCCCAGCGTCAAACCAGACATTCTGATCACAGTGTGTAATAGATTTTATTCTGGCAACATGATTTGTTTGTCCAGTGTTCAACAAATTATGTTTTTCTCTGGCCCCACCACAAACAGTTTTTACTTGTTATTTACGTTTTATTTACAAAATAAATACATTACAACATGTTTTATACCCGTCTTCTTTTCTGTTCATGCAGGAGTCTACATATGGCACGCACATCCATGAGAAGAGAGAGGAGAGAGAGGCTCGTTTCTGTAACACGGTCCATGACATAGTGAACCGTGAGGGCCGCTGTCTCATCCCCGTGTTTGCTTTGGGTCGAGCCCAGGAGCTGCTGCTCATTTTAGGTGAAGTCCAGCAGTCCAGACTCTCAGCCTCATCATCAACAATGCCTTACTGAAGTTCTACATGTCCTCTATTTCAGATGAATACTGGCAGAATCACCCTGAACTCCATGACATTCCTATCTACTATGCCTCATCCCTGGCAAAGAAGTGCATGGCTGTGTACCAGACCTATGTGAACGCCATGAACGACAAGATCCGCAAGGCCATCAACATTAACAACCCGTTTGTCTTCAAGCATATCAGCAATCTTAAGGTCTTCTAAATCTGTGAATAGACCAGGCAGACCTTAGATTTTAGTTTGGTTTAGTCATTTTGTTAGTTGCTTTTTTTTTTTTATTTTTTTTTATATATTTCTATATATTTTGATTTATTTTGATTAAATTTTTTTGTAGCAGTCTTAGTACTTTGACTTATTTCAGTTAGTTGCCAAAAAAACCTCATTTTCATTTAAGTATTTATCTAATATTTATATTTTCTTTTGAATTAGCTGTCATTTTTATATTTTCTGTTCATTTTAGTGTTAGTAATTTAGTTTTTTTTCTTCTGTAATATATTTGAGATATTTTACTTAATTTTTTTGTTTGTTTGTTTATTTTTCAGTTTTCATAGTAATTTTGTAGTACTTCAACATATTTATTTCTTTTAGTTGGCAAGAAAATGTTATAATTTTTGTTTAAGTTTTTTAATATTTAGGATTGATCTTAATTCCGCTTTAATTAAATTACCTACAAATATTTTTAGTAGTTTTAGTTAATAATAACAACACTTGTTCAATAGGAAATACAAGTTTTATAATCCAAAAATGCATCTAATTTGTATAAACTTGTGTGTTCTCCTCCAGAGCATGGACCATTTCGATGACATTGGCCCTAGTGTGGTGATGGCATCTCCAGGTATGATGCAGAGCGGTCTTTCCAGAGAGCTTTTTGAGAGCTGGTGCACCGACAAGAGGAACGGTGTCATCATAGCAGGTTATTGCGTGGAAGGAACGCTCGCCAAGGTGAAGCTCCTTGATCTTCAGCAACAATGTCACCACAGATCAGCATCAGGTTTCTTATGAATGCTGAATGAAACCTGCCCTAACCCTGTTTTCTCTTCAGCATATCATGTCTGAGCCAGAGGAGATCACCACCATGTCAGGACAGAAGCTTCCGCTGAAGATGTCCGTGGACTATATCTCCTTCTCTGCTCATACGGACTACCAGCAGACCAGCGAGTTCATCCGAGCTCTGAAACCTCCTCATGTGGTAAGTGATAATATCATAAGATGGTCATGGCAGCAGGTCATCAGGTTCTAGATCAGGTGTCATGTTATTGTTGTGGTTTTCAGATCCTGGTCCATGGAGAGCAGAATGAGATGGCTCGACTGAAAGCCGCCCTGATTAGGGAGTATGAGGACAATGATGAGGTTCACATTGAGGTGCACAATCCTCGTAACACTGAGGCTGTCACGCTGAACTTCAGAGGAGAGAAACTGGCTAAGGTGAGAGCGCAGCTGTCATTCCTCCACGTCTCTTCAGTTTTCATACCCACAGTTAGATACAGCTACTGTAGTAGTTTGTCAAAATAATAATTGCAAACAGTTCTTCTGCCAAGTAAAATGATTGATTTGGTTTCATCCTGACTACGACTAAAATCTTTCTTTAGATTTAATGAATCTTTCTTGAAACATCTTGAACTCTTGAAATTTCTTTTCATATAATTTTATCATTACATCATTGTCCTTTTTATCATTACATATTTTTGGTCTTCTTTTAAGGTGATGGGCTCTCTTGCGGATAAGAAGTGTGTGCAGGGTCAGCGGGTCTCTGGCATCCTGGTGAAAAAGAACTTCAGTTATCACATCCTCGCCCCCTCTGACCTCTCCAGTGAGCTGGTGTTTGTGATCGCTTCTGGTGTTTCATATGTGTTTGAGTGTGTGCTTCTCACACCTGTTCTTTTTTTCTTAATGATGCAGATTACACTGATCTGGCCGTGAGCACAGTGAAACAGACTCAAGCCATTCCCTTCACTGGCCCTTTTCCCTTGCTTTTGAGTCAGCTACGGCACCTGACAGGTGTGTATACCTGTGTGTGTGTGTGTGTGTTTTGTGTTCATATGTGGTGCTCATCGTGCGTGTGTGTGTGTTATAGGTGATGTGGAGGAGATTGAGATCTCAGAGAAGAACACGCTGAGAGTCTTTAACAGCATCACAGTGGTTCATGATCAAAACGTGGTCTTGTTGGAGGTGAGTCGGCACAGCAGTCGTTCAAACACCAGTGTTACTGCGGCAACTGAAGTGACTCAGGTTGATTGTGTGTGTGTCTGTTGTGTTCTTCCTCCAGTGGTTTGCCAATCCTCTGAATGACATGTACGCTGATGCCGTCACCACAGTGGTGCTGGAGGTGCAGTCAAACCCTAAAGCTCAGAAAGGTGAACACTTTTTATCAGCTTAACAGCTCATAGAGTTCTCTTAAAATAGTAATGCTCTCATTTATCTCCATTCTTCCTTTCTCTTTTCATTTTCTTTCTTTGTTGCTTTCTTCCTGTTTCTTGCTTTGATGGCTTCCTTTATTTTCTTTGCTTCCTTCATTCCATCCATCCATCTTTCTTTCTGTCTTTTTAGTAGTCTTAATCTAGCATTCTTCCTTCTGTTCTTGTTTCTTTCCATCTTTCTCTTTATTCCTTTTTATCTTTATCATTTTCTTTTTCTTTCTTTCTCACTTTTTGATTCCTTTCTTTTACATTCTTCTTTCCTTGCGTCCTTCTCTTCCTCCTTTTTCACTTTCTTTCACTTTTTTTTAAATGTTATTTTTTCTTCATTCTTTCCTTTATCTTTTTACTTTTGTGTCTGCTTGTTTACTTTCTCACTTCATTTTTGCCTTTTATTCTTCCTTCCTTTTATTTCCCACTTTTCATCTTTTTCGCTTGCTTCTTTCATTCCCTTCTCTTTATTACTTGTGTTCTTCCTTTTTTTTAATTCTTTTTTCTTTCTTTTATTCCTTCTATTTACTTGCTTCCTTTCCCTCTTTCTCTTTTTTCCTTCCTTATGTTTCTTTATCTTGCTTTTATTTTTATTATGTTAAAATTGTTAATAACTGCTCTTATTAACACCAACATTTTTGTTTTCCTCATTTTTTCATTGTAGTTGTTCAGCCCCAAGAAAAGAAGGTGGATGTGAATGTTTTCCAGGACAGATTACTGAAAATGTTCCAGTAAGTTTATCCCCACAGCACCGCGCTGTCAATGATATTTATGATGAACTAAATTCTTCTTCTGCCCCAATCTGCAGAGACATGTTTGGAGAAGAATGTGTCGACTTTAAAGACAAGAACTGTCTCGCTGTAAGTGTAGACGCGAAAATTGCCTTCATCAACCTGGAAACCCGAGTAAGCATAACACTCTGTGATTCGTACACACACACTTACGTTTTATGGGAAGGCAAGTCTTCTAATTCTTGTGTTTTAATATTTGTGTTTAGACCGTGGAGTATGAGGAGGCCAATTCTGAAGATGATTCTCTCAGAGAAATGGTGGAGCTCGCTGTACAGAGGCTGTATGAAGCCATGAACCCTGTCATGTGATGAGATGGGCTCTTCATTTCCTTAAAGAACTTTTGTTATCAGGGTCCATCTAATTTGAACTACTTCAGCCAGACTGAAGACACCAGATACTAGACTGGACAAACCATTGAATTGACGTTAAAATCAAATGTATAACAGTTAAAGGTAAATGTTGATACATGTGTGCAGTCTACTGAAGTTCTGTTTTCAATTCTGCTACATACAATGTGTAGTGATCATTTAAAATCTTGTTTTTGTTTTTTATTGCACATTTTTATGTTTAGGAAAATGAGCTGTAATTTCAGATCCAATCTACTGATTTAATAAAAGAGGTCTTTGAGTCAAGTTGAGCTTACATTTCAGTACAACGTAAGGGTGACACTTTTAATTTAAAAATGAAGGCTTGCAAAATAGACCAAGTTACAGAAATATCGAACACTCTGATACAAAACACTTAATATTCAATACTTTCTCTCTTGTCCCATCACAACATTGTGAGGAACCATGCAGTCAGAGAATTATGGGCACATTTCTTAACATCGAAAAAGGTTTCACAGGATGTGACACCAGAGAATAACAACAAAGCATGCTTTCAGGGTTGGACGATGTAATAAGATCTAGTACTTAGAAATGACACTAGTACGCTTGGTATTCTACAAGATCAGCACCAATACATTCCCAATTACATTGTTGAATAAGATTCAGAAAAAGGTGACTGTTCAGCCACCTATTAATGACATATTGTCATACTCCCTTTTTTAGTTTTCCTGTAGATTATATTACAAAACACATGGAGTAAAATCAGATTTCACAATACAAAAAAATGTAAAAATACAAAGCACTTTGGATGCTGATCCCAAAGCAGTGTTCATCAGTACATTCTTATGGGAGCAGCTGCATTATACATATTCTTGCATACAATCATGAACATTGTGTTGCAGAAAAGTCTAACTTGTCTGTCTTTTGATTTAACTAATGACTTCGGTGTTTCATATAAAGCCAATGAGCCAAAAACGTTCTCATTTACCAAACATCTATAACATCTGCTGGTACAACTGTTTCCAGAACAAAAGAAAGAAGAGACCATATCTGAAAATATCAAATTCCCCTAAAATGTCAGATTGTCTTTTGCAAACAATAAAAAGCAAGAACACGAGATTGTGTTCTACAGAGAATACAAAACAATTTGCTGGTGAGTCACATAAAATACCAACTAAAATATAACCGGTATATTCATAACAATGGTTCTCATGATCTGTTAGCACCTGCTCAACCTCTTCGACAAAAACAGACCTGTAAACATCTTAGTATTGGGCAGTTAAGCTTTAACAATGAAGCTGGCCATGTGTAGATAATGCTGACAAGATCCGGTGTGTGTGTGTAATTAAGTGTGCATATTGCATAATCCTAACAGGACTTGATAACATTGAGTTCCTATCTAATGCCTAGTTACTGAATGATTTGTGCCTTCTGTTTCTTTATAAAAGTCCCTTAAAGGGATAGTTAACCCAGAAATGAAGTGATTGCCCTAACATGTGCTATAGTGTTTTAAAGCTATGCGATAGCTTTGTGGAGGAACAGACCAAAATTTAGATCATTTTTCATTGATAATCTTCATTCATATGTTGTATTCATGAAGGAATCAGCAGTGAATGAATCACCATTCTGAGTCTGGTGCACAAAACCAGCTTATGTTCATGAATGGGACTGAAGTTCAACTCAGTTTAATGATCCGGTTGCAGCAGTTGAAGTGAGGATGTAAAGGGAAATAGAAACAAAAAAAGTAGGGTGGGGACTTAGTTCTATCCATCAGTTGTTGAATGGATAGAGACAGATCTGAATGCATATGTCCAGCATACGTCATAGGAGAGATGTGTGTTTCAAAAGCAAATTATAAGGTGCTAAAAAAAATAAAAATAAATCATTAACTTGCCTTTAGTAAATAGATTTCATACCTTCTTTAACAGCTGAACAAAATTGTAGTCTGTTCCTCACACAAAATCATATCATAAGGTTTCAAAAGACTTGGTATATTGTGCACAAGTCTTATGAATCACTTCTGAGATTCTTCAATGGTGCTTTTGCATCCTTATTTATTGTGAATTTCTCAGTAAAAAGACCAGCGAGACTCTCCAGTGAGATTTTCTCCTTCTGAGCTCCACAGAAAACAAAGTTATTCAGCTTTGGAACGACATGAGGATGAATAAATCATAAAATGTTCATTTTTGAGTAAACTATCCCTTTAAAACAGACTGCATTCTGGTTATTTTCAATACTGGTGCTGTTAGCACACACTGCAGTTCAATGCTTATGTAATGCTTGTTCTGCTCAACCTTGAGCATTCCCAATCATATTCCCTTAGAATATTGTTCATTCATACATTTCTTTTCCCCATTAATTACCTTTTTTTCCAATTTATACAATTGCACTTAACACTGAGTCTCCTTGCTATTACTCTGTGCATGTCTCTTTACCCTGAAGGACATGGCATTCTCTCGGTTCTCCGTCAGATCGTCAAAGGAGCGTGACGCTGAGCCGGAGGTAGGGAAGTCTTCTCCCAGGGCTTGTTCATCCAGGTGGGAATCATAGCTGGGATCTTCTTGGATGGTGGCCATGTGTTGGGGCTCTACTGTAGGGAGAGGACACGGGGTTGGGGTTGGAGCTGGAGCCACCTGAGAGATGGAGACAGGGGGTGTGCTGGTCTGCAGAGGTCCAGATGCCTGGAAGCGTGGCACTGCAGAGGAGCCTGAGGATGAGGGTGGTTTGAAGATCCGCACTGAGGCTGATTCTAGACTGCTCAGCAGCTCTGCATTCTAGAACAGCACATAAACACAGTCATTTGTTACACTTCATAATATGTTAAAGAAAATAATATTTTCTGTTTTATGATTGGTACTTACACTGGGGAAGAAGAGTGATTTTGTGTTCAATTCATACTGCTGGTCAAGTTTCTTATCCTAGACAAAGAGATACAGGAATGTTCACAAAAACTTTTTTTTGGATGGGGCCTGTCATTATCGCAACTTCAAATATTTTGCATTTAATATATGAAATATTTATTGTCTGTGCTCTTTTGCTTTGAAATCAATTAAGTTTTTCTAAAATTTTGCACTGAAGCAAGTGAAATTTGTATAATCAGATAGATGGGTTGTCAAGAACCTAATTGACCGTCTTCTTAGAGTGTTATTTCGTTTTGATCTTATTGTGATTTATTTTTTCTCTTGGTGTAAATAGACATTTAGCCTGTGATTCATTTCACCTTTTTTATGGTGCGGAAAAGATATTTAGTCTGTGAATTAATTCAATTTCTTGTTTTGCTTTTGGTATAAATAGACGTTTCGTTTGTGATTCATTTAACCTTTTTGTTTTGCTCTTGCTGTGACTAGACATTTCTTCTGTGATTTATTCAATTTTTGGTTTTAGTCTTGGTGGAAGCAGACTTTTCCTCTGATTAATTTTTATTTTTAATTTCGGTGTAATTAGATCTTTTGTCTGCAATTCATTTCACTTGTTTGTTTCACTCTCGGCATAAATAGTCATTTAGACTAGAATACATCTCAAGGTCAGACTATTATAGTAGCAGAACCTAGATTTTCTCAGAGCTACAACTAGCTGTAAGATGTTAGTGGAAATGACTTACCACACAATGGACCAGAATGCTGAGAGGGATCCAGAAAAGTAGTGAGAAGACCACCACTGAGCCAACAATGTTATCAGCCAGAAACTTCCCTGAGAACACAGACACAGGTCTCATTCCTCCATTGGATTTTAAGTGCGATAAAATCACTGTGTTCACAGATAACTTACCAAAAGTATTGATGTCCAACTTCTCAATGAAATCCCACAACCTCTCAATAACATCCTGGACTTGCTTCATGCATTTGCCCTGGGAATGAGAGGAAATGTTTTAATAATTAAACGCAAACCATTTCCAATTGTCAATTGGAGAAAAAAAAGGTTGTTTCCAATAATTGAACTACTGCAAATGACCTGTGAATAAAAACAGTGTCTTTACATAACTGTAACTATATGTTGGCACTCACCGCTCCATCACAAAAGCCCACAGTGCAGGGTTTGCCTTTCCGCAGAAAGAGGTGGTTGCCCTTGTCATTCACATAAGGAGCACATACAGCATTCTTATCCCTACAGCACACCATACAAGAGTTGTTTGTCTCTGAAAAATGACATACAGGAAAAGGAAAAAAGGTCATGTTTGCTCGAGACTGTAAATAAAACTGTAACTGTCACGTAGCAACAGTATTAGCGTAATCAGCAGGTCAGTTTACCATTGCAAGCACACGACCGCAGGTTCTCCACAGCTTCACAGAACGGGATGCACTCTCCATTTAGACACCGGCCATTGTCCACACAGATGGTCTCGTTGGGAAGGTTCTCTGGAGGAGGGCACTCATTGCTCTGTCCTGTAAGAAGCACAGAAGAATAGACTTTCAGTGAGGACAAAGGGCTGGACAAATACAGTTAAATCTCATCACTAAGGAATTTCGCTTAAAGAAAATAAAGCCTGATTTAAGCAGATTTTTTTGCATTGCAACACTTTACATGACATTTAAGCACATTTTCTTCCCAAATTCTCATTACCATAATGTACCTGGATAATTTACTTTCAAAATCTTGGAATTTCTATTTGCCTCAGTAGTGATTCTCATTATATCGTCATAAAATCTCAATAAATAAAAGCAAGTATACCAACTACTACAAAGATTTAAAAATATTTCTTAATTTAAATATAATACAACATAATTTCTTTGCATTTCATTAATGAGAATGGGATTTTTTTTATTATGATATTAAGTGATTTCCTAATGCAAAATATTTGACCAGAAAAACCTATTAAAAATATGGTACCATACATATATGCAATTTTTTCATAGACAAAATAAATAAATATAAATTTTTCTAACTCGCAGTGTAAAATCTATCTTTTGATTCTGGGTTGAAATATGAGCTAGACATATTACTGACAGGTTACATTAAATTTACCCATTAACAGTATTATAATATACTTTCAAACCTATTCTCAAGCAGTATTGTTATTCAGAATTATTCTTAACAAAATCTATTATAAATCGCTTTTCAGCAATAAAATAAAATATAAATATTAGATGAAAAACTTGAACGTAACCTAGAAATGTTGTCTTGGCAGCTTACTGAAATAAGTTGAAGTTGAAGTACTAAAATTGAAAACTAAAACTGAAATAAATTAAAGCTATATAGAAATATAAAAAAGATCTAATTAAAATGACAAAAGCACATCAAATTATTACAGCAAACTAAACTGAAAATGAAAACTAAAAATAGAAATCAAAGTTAATTCAAAATAATACTATAATAATATATAAATAAAACTAAAATTGTTCTCAATCTGAATTATTCAATTACAATTATTCAAGTACATCCAATTATCTAAACTTGAAGTTTGTCAGCTTTTGCCTCACCTGTACAGTAAGAGCTTCCCTTGCAAGTGGCATTCATTGGCTCCTGACACACCTTGCCCTGCTTCTCAAACATGCAGTTTTTGCAGCATGCACTGTTCCTGTCACTGGTGTAAAGAAAAAAAATTACAGAAGTTACAGAAAGAAACCCTATGAGATGCAAACTAATAATTTACCTTTTGGGGAAGATTTACAAATGAGGGTGAGTAAATGACCACAGAATTCTCATTTTCGTGTGAACCTTTAATTCAGCATATCTGTGCATTTTTTCACGAGGCCACATGGAGGAGCTGTACCTGCACTGCATATTGGGCCACAGTTTGCAGTTTGACATGCAGCAGCGGTCGCTGTTGAGGTGGAGCAGTCCAGGATCACACTCCTCACCTTCCTCCACCCGTGAGTTTCCACACACATTGCTGCTCCTCTCTCTGAAGCAGGTGGAGGCCTTGGCCCTCAGTCTCTTTGCTATGGAGATCTTACTGCAGTTTGAAAACAACTATAGGGGAGCACAAAAACAAAACACTTACAAAAGGATCATGTGACATTCAAGACAAGGACACCAAGCTGAATTCAAATCACCAAAGGACGTACTTTATTGTTAGAGTGGTCCCCGCTCACCGCAATGGGGTACATTATGTATTTGCCCCCCTGGTCCTCTCTGGGCGCGCAGTACGGCACATCATCTGGGTCATGAACAGCACCAAAGTTGTGGCCAAGCTCGTGGGTAGTAACCAAGTCCGCTTCCTGTTGGTATATGGTCAGAAAATCGGTTTACCAAATAAATACATCAAGTACATTTGTTTGGCCTTCACTTGCCTTGGTAAGAATGGTTTTCCCGAAATTTTGGGTGCTGGTTAGTCCAGTGTTGAGGTATATAGCACGGTTGTCATTTCCTGAAGGAGGACACTCTTAAAACAGACAAACAACAACAACACAAAACAAAATGTCTAAGTGTGGTGAAAACGTAAGACCAAATGTATTCATCAATAATATGGTATTTGCACTCACTCTCAGAGCAAAGACCTCCAGGAAAGCCTGGTTTGGAAGGAGCTACGTACGCCAAGCCGAGTGTGCCTTCATCAAAATCCTGATATGTGAACAGATGAGCCAAGCACACCTTGGATGCATTATCTGCGATGTCAATGCTAAATTGCTGCAGGGGGAAGACAAAAAGACATTTTTTTACTACATTTATAGCACAGCTGTTTAATCTTGACCTTAATCTCAAGACAAATCAGGAACCCTAAATTCCCTTGTGAATTTCTAAAGCACATTTATGGAATTGGTTTTCTATCTACAAGCAAAATAAGGTCTCAGGAGCATAAGGACTACAAATGTGACTTTTAAAAAAAAAAAAAAAAAACTGATTTTTTTATTCAGCAACAATGCATTAAATTGATCAAAAGTGACAGCAAAGACATTTTTAATGTTACAAAAGATTTCTATTTCAAATAAGTAATGTTCTTTTGAACTTTCTGTTCATCAAGCAATCCTGAAAGACACCACGGTTTCCACAAAAAATTAATCAGCACATATGTTGTCAACACTGATAATAATAAGAAATGTTTTTTGAGCACCAGATCAACACATTAAAATTATTTTTGAAGGATCATGTGACACTGAAAATTCAGATTTACCATTGCAGGAATAAATTACATTTTAAAATATATTAACATTAAAAAAATGTTTTTATTTGTATTAATATTTAACAATATTCTGTAAAATTTGACTGTATTTTAATAAAGAAAATGCAGCCTTGGTGAAATTTCTTTCAAAAACAATACAAAGCTTACCCACATCATACTTTTGAACAGTAGTGTATCTTTTAAAATCACTCAGTGGTTTCAGGATTCACATTTGAAGTATGACTATGAATCATTTAAGATGTAGAAGAAAATGTGATTTTAACCAAAGACTTATTTTAATGAAACATCCCACACAAACAGGCTAAATGATGGTAATTCTCCCCCGGGTTTTATGACTACAACTCTAATAACTTTTCCATTCGTTCTCTTTGATGGTTCTCTGCCAAAAAGTTCACAGGAAGAGATGGATAGTGAAACGCAATATACAAGTCCTCAATAATATTCTTCACTTTCAAGTAGAAGCACCTCTCACTGTTTCAAATTAGAATGGAATACAGAGACCATGCTCTCATTCGCTCCTACAGCTCCAGCTCGCTCACCTCCAGGAGCTTCTTGACGTCCCAGACATTTTTGCTCTTCACAGGAGTCCCTTTCATGTTGAAGTGGGCACCTCCCAGTTCTACTTGTGTAGGTGTCTTGTTAATTATGATCTGAAAGAGACAAATTCATGTTTCTGGCTCCAAAATAGCATCTCATTAGATCCCATGTTCTCCTTAAAGAACCAAGCTTACCTGCTGAATCTGAACTCCATAACCTTTATACTCCTCATCCCAAGATGTATTACGGTAGATGTCATCCACACGATCAATCAGCTCAATCTAAACACATCCAAGGCAAATTTGCAAGACATCTGCCAACAATTTTATATAACCTTCCTCTCAGATAACAGCTTTTAAATGGAAATGTAAGGTCTAATACAATGGTACTCAACCAGCGGATGGGGCACACTTGGGGGCCTCAGCAAACTTTTAAGAGGGCCACAATATGACTTAAAACCATTCTATTTAAAAGTTTGGGGTAGGTAATGTTTTTAAAAGAAGTTTCTCATGCTGTTACCAACGCTGCATTTATTCGATCAAAAAGCAAAATTAATATTCTGAAATATTACAAATTAAAATAACTTTTCTATTTTAATACATTTTATGATGTAATTTATTCCGGTGATGGAAAAGCAGATTTTTAGCAGTCATTACTTCAGTTTTCAGAGTCACATGATCATTTAGAAATCATTATTCATTATTCATTATTATCAATCATTATTATCAATGCTGAAAACAGTCGCTTAATATTTTTGTGGAAACTGTGATACATTTTTTTTCAAGATGCATTATTGAATATAAAGTTCAAAAGGACAGCATTTATTTGAAATAGAAATTAACTTTTGATCAATTTAATGCATCTTTGCTGAATAAAAGTACTAATTTCTTTCCAAAAAAGATCTAACAAAATTAAACAATGTATATCAAGCTCTAAAATATTTCATCAGATAACAATTGCTATTTGTGGAATAAAAAATTATTTTAAATCACTAATGGCTAAATTAATTGATGTCAAAGTGTAAACCCTGAAGATCATTCAATTATTGAAAATTCTGCAATGATAGAATTTTATTATTTGAATTATTTTTGTTATTTAATTGAACTATTTTAATACATTTCCACTCCTAGTTTCCATAAATAAAGTTTGAAAATGAGCAGCATTGTCATTACAGCAGAGAGTATCTTTGATAACGTGGTCCATGAAGTCAAAAAGGTTGAGAACCACTGGTCTAACAAGCACTGTCCTATTGAACTAAATGTGAAAACGTTTTTCAGTATTGTAATACTCAATTTGAAATTTGTTTGTGTGTGTCAGGAATAAGGCCCTTTGACAATATCGAAACTGAAGGCTTTTTTTTACCAGGTAGTTGAGGGTGGTGCTCTCCTCCTTATGGCCCATGTGTTTGAAAAAACGATAGTCAGCCACAAGCAGCAGAGGGCAGGTGTTCTTACTGTGGTCCAGCGTCTGCCTTCTCTCTCTCAGGTGCCCTATGGAAGAGATGAGATGGAGAGAAAAAGATGGTGAAAATAGACAGGGTGAAAAGACGAGAAAGTTTAAACATGGGTGACAATGCAACTAAATAAAGTGGTGTGTCACATTACACTGTCTAGATTCAGCTCTGATAAGCAGGAGAGAAGTGTCAGGTGACAGGTCTACTTTAAACCAGATGTGTTGTTGCAGAGAGCCATAGATTGAGATTTCAGAATTTGATAACATGTTAAACATCTACAAATTAACTCAATGACTCACCATCCTCCTCCTCTTCATCTTCACCTAGTGCTCTGGCTGCTCGCACACTTTCTGGAAGCATCTCACTGGCATCTGCACTGATGTAGCCGCACACTTTTGGAGCTGCCAGCCTGCTCACATTCCTAATGTCTTCTGAGCGATATACGAGCAGCCGATCGTCACGAGGGTTTTCGATAAACCTCCACAATGGCTGAATGGTTTAAAAATCAATGTACTGTCTTTGTTAAGGGGCATAAACTAAATCATATTTGTGATGTTATAATACCTCAATGTTGTATTCCGCTTCATCAGTAAGAATATGAGCAGTGAAGTCATTGTCACCAATATGTGCTTGTACTCTGGAATTCTCCTCTCCTAGAAATCAAGGTAAAAAAAAAAAAATCTATGTGAATTACACATGAAAAGTTAGCTAGATTTTAAACATTTAAAGGGGCCATATGATGTTGCTAAGAAAAACATTATTTTGTGTATTTGGTGTAATGAAATGCATTTATGCGGTTTAAGGTTCAAAAAACACATTATTTTCTACATACTGTACATTATTGTTTCTCCTCTATGCCCTGCCTTTATGAAATGCGTCGATTTTCACAAAGCTCATCGGTCTGAAAAGCGAGGTGTGCTCTGATTGGCCAGCTGTCCAGTGCATTGTGATTGGCCGAATACCTCAAGCATGTGATGGAAATGTTACGCCCCTTACCATATTGTGATGCTGTGTCCGGCCGGAGCGATGAGACAAAAACCTTAAAACCCATTATAAACAAGGCATTTGTTGCATCCAGTGGGGATATAATTATGGATTATAATGTCATATACTGTCTTTTTGAAAAGAAAAGGCCGGCGGGCTTGCGGCAACCAAATGTGACGACCCCGGGCTGGACTCCGCTTCATCCATGGTGAAAGCCGATCCACAGCGCGAAGTTGATGCACTTCCTCAGCGACCAGCACGGATCAGCTCTAGGCATGACGAAGCGGATAGGATACCAAAAGATATCGTCCTCTTTTGGAAGGTCAAACAAAGTAGTTTCGCTTTCACAACGAAACACACAGCGCCTTTACGACATGGCGGCAACAACAATACTACAGCGAGAATAAAAGTTATGCCTTCTTTCTTTGCGTGAACATTTGGGCGGCGTTATGCAAATCTTCCCACATCGTGACGTAGACGTGTGGGGGCGTGTTAGAACGAGCCATTTTAGGGGGGCATGGTTAACTTTTATAAAGAATATCTCTTTGGATTTGAGTCTTTAGTCTTTGCACTTTTACAGATCTTCTTTATGCACCAAGAGCTTGTAACACTCCAAAGAGAAAGGAAAATTTGAAATCGCATCATATGACCCCTTTAAAAGTACTTTAGATGTTAAAACACAGAGTTACCAATGACATGGCCAGTAAAGAAGTTTTCTCTCTGGACCTCATACATCTCTTGAGCACCATTCTCCCCTATTACCACAGCCTTAAAGTCATGAGTGAAGAGCTCTGTGTTGGTTGTCAGGTACAGTTTGAAATGCCTGTGAAATATTTAGGGGAGTTTATCAAATGACTGAGCACCAATATTGGCGGTGACATTGTGTCATGGTACATGGGTGATGAGTATTCACCTCTGCAATGCAGTGAAACCGAGAAATCTTTCTGCGTGCGTTTGCAACTGGACGTCTCTCTTACGAACCGAATGCTGTTGAAGACTGGACAGCTGAAGAACATCAAAGTCTGACAGCAATGAGCTGAGCTGGTCTGAAAGAGGCACAGGTAAAAACTTTATGCATGTCACTAAATGAGACAAATGTATTTTTAAAGTGAATTTACTGCTCAGAAAGAGTTTCTCTCAACTATGACCACGGAATAAAAAAAAAGGTAATTGCGACTTTTTATCTCACAATTCTGACTTTATTTCTTGCAATTGCACGTCTATGACAATTCATACCTTTTTAGAATTGCGAATTTATAACAATTGAGTTTATATCTCGCAATTTTGAGTTACCATCTTGCTTTTCCCAGTTTTTCTAAAAATGCACATTTATATCTAACAATTCCGACATTTTTTCTGAATTTTGAGTTTACATTTCACAATTCTTACTTTTTTCTCTAAATTCTGAGTAAACAATTCGCAATTGTGACATTTGTTTTCTCAGAATTCTGTTGACATCTTGCAATTCTGACTTTAATTCCCGCAATTTCAGGTTTATATCTTGCCATTCTGACTTTTTCTTAGATTTGCGAGTTTATTTCTCGCAATCCTTACTTCTTTTCTTTGAATTCGAAGTTTACACCTCTCAATTCTAACTTTTTATTTGTCAGAATTCTAAATTTCTCTTTGAAGGGGCTCTTAATTTAGTGGAGTAAAAGATCGGAAAAACCCGGAGTGGCATTTAAAACCCGGAGTCATTATTACAGAACGCTTTGAGTGGAGTGGCAAAATAACTTTCACTCCACTCCACTCACGCAGAGCTCCAGTCCGTGTGTTGTTTTGTGATAGCCAATCATTGAGGCTTTGGATTCTTTTGGAACAATTTTCATTACCAGAAAGAGAAAAAGAAATTAAATGGCCATTGTTTTCTGCAGAATAAGTTATACTCATTATTAACTTTTTACTTATATCGTTGTTTATCATTTTGTTTATAACACCACTAATAATATACATATAACTAAAAGTATGGCATATTAGTGAAAAGTCTGGTTGCCATAGTAAACTATCGTAAAATGCTTTTACAGTTTAGTGTCTCAAACAGTTTGCTTAAAGTCATTCAATTCAATAACAAAAACAAGATCTGATATTTGAAATACAGTAAGGGTTTTGAAAAAGCGCAATATGGTTATGACGGCGTCACCAACATAACACAATCTTTCAATTTAAATGTATCCATAATGTTTTCAAAGTATTCCCATTCCCAATAACTCACCGTACTCGTCGTCTAGGACATCCCTAATGGGTCTCCTTGAACATTCCGTCAAGAAAAAAGATGCCAGAAAGAAAACGATGCGTTTCATGGCGAGGACGTTAATGCTCAAAACAGAACTTCACACAGCAGCGGCATTTAATCCCATGGATTATCAATCTGTTTGAGATCAACATCTGGACATGGCCAAACAAATGTACACGCTCACATCTGGCTGGATAAAACAAAGCCACAAAGTATCAATTGAGTATCAAAGAAAACCGCTCACTTCAAGACGCTTTAGTCCATGTCGCCTGATGTTATAAAGAAAAAAAGATTCACTCAAAACCAAATCATGCCAACATCTGAGTGTAGTGAAATACCCGGAAGTATTTCATGTGGGATGGATGGATCAGTTTCAACACGCGCCAGGAAATCACTATTAACTTTATCTAGAGATCGTGTTTAAAGACGTTTTCAAAAGACTGATTTAAAGGGTTGATTTTAAATTCACGCGTTAGTCAGTATATCCGCGGTATGAGTGAGTTACGTAAAGTGTTGGGTCGTTCTTGAACGATTCGTTTATTTTGAACGAATCTTTAATGTGACTCGGGATAGAACGAGTCGTCTCGGGGAGTGATTCGTTCAGTCGCGCATGCGCAACATCCTATAGGTTCTGTACTGGAATTAGTCAAGTAGTTCCCTCTCATAGGCTCACTTTGATGCTGCGATGATGTCATCGCCTTGGGAACACTTTCGGTGTGACAAATGTCTGAAGCTCTTATACCATCACGTCAATTTATTGGCCAAATAGCGCTTAGCACCACACCCAATGCGCACGTAGGTGAGCTATATAGCGTGCTGCGCGCTATTCCATCAGATTTCATTTCCTTCAGGAAGCGAATCATCTGTCGCCCGTAGGAAAGCGTTATTTTATCGTATTCTCAGCTAATTTCTTATAAGAGCAGTTTACTCCTCTTCAGCGGACATGATGAACTACAGGAGATGCATCGAGCCATGTGACAGGTTCATCGCAGGAGACACTCATGACAGGTGCGTGCAATGTTTGGGCCTACAACACACCCAAGCGGCCTCTCTGATTGTCGACACTGTGATAGCCTACGGCTAAAAGCACTGCGCTCAAGGTTCGCGGCCTTCTCAAATAAAGTAGGCCTCGCGTCTAACCCTCGCTATCCTGTTTCTGCAGTTGCCGAGGCGCCGCACGAGATGGTCGCTTGGGGTGACGCATGCGAGCCGAGGCACTTAGAGGGCGAGTCAACGGAGTTCTCTCCTTTTCTCTCGCTCTCTCCAGGCCATGTGCAAGCGCTCAAATAGCGCTAAGGGGACCCTGTGGTCTTCGTCAATGATAATTTGCGGCCTACCCCGGAAGCTCGCGATGTGATGTCTTTTGGTTGTATGGCATATGACGAAGACGTGCTGTCCACAGCGGCCTCAGATTCCGAGGATTTATTGGGTGAAGTGTGCAGTTCTCTCCCTCTCAGTGGACAGGAGAAACGCACCTCCCTGTCTTACAGCGAACTATTAGACGTTGTAACGCACGCTGTGGATAAGCTGGGGTTAGAGTGGGATAGCGAGCCGGCGCAAAATCAGACCCAGTCGAAACTGGACGATCGATTTTTGTCCAGCCGCACTCCATCTCAACCCCGTAGGCCTCTCCCCTTCTTCCAAGACCTCCACCACGAGGTTTCAAGGTCTTGGAAACAACCTTTTTCGGCGCACATCACTAATCCCGCGGCCGCTGATTTCGCCACAGTTTCTAAAATGGCAGATCACGGCTATGCGGCGATGCTGACCGTAGAAGAGACTCTCGCGGCACATCTCGCTCCAAATTCTGCTCCGTCTTGGAAGTCACGCCCTCTGCTGCCGTCCAAGCTGTGTAGGGTTACTTCCGCTTTGATCGGAAAATCTTACATGGCCGCTGGGCAGGCCGAAGCTACACTACATTCTATGGGTTTACTCCAGGCTTATCAGGCAGATGTGCTCAAGGAGCTGGACGAGGGAGAAGGCCTGACCCCAGAGGCCGTTAAAGAGCTCAGACGAGCTACTGACTTGGCGCTAAGGGCTATCAAGCACACGGCTCGAGCAGTGGGCAGGTCCATGACAGGTTTAGTGTCAGCTGAGCGCCATCTTTGGCTCACTCTCACTGACATTAAGGAGAAGGACAGGACCTCCCCATTTCGAGTGACGGTCTGTTCGGAGATTCGGTCACTACGGTCGTGGAGAAGTTTCGAGCAGCGAAACAGCAGTCCCCCACATTTCGTCAGCTCATCCCGCGCAGGGCTAGGGAAGTAGAGCGTCAGCCACCTGCGGCTCGTTAACGCTCGTCCTCCTTACAGCGTCATGAGCCATCGCCTAAGTTACCCCCTCGTAAGGATTGGGGTCCTAGGTCTCGGCCACCTGCTCACCCACGACAACGCAAGCGGTTAGACCTGAGTTCGACAGCTAAGACCTCTCGTTCTCAGGCTCCTAATAGCAGTTCCTGATTCCTCCACTCGTCTTCGGAGGCCAGGCCCTCCTTTAGAGAGTGTGGACGAACCGCACAAGCGTATTCGCCCCTCTCACTGTGGCCTCCTGACTCCGATCGTGACGGTCCCGCCGCATATTTCGCCTCAGGCAGTCTTAGGTCGAGTCCTTACGACGAGCACCCTCTCGGATAATCTGCGCGTTGCAGCCTTCAGAGTTCGAAAGAAAGCCCAAGGGTCATGCGAGCATGGCCCGTTTATGATGGCCTCCAAAGCTCCCACCTTTGGGGTGGGGGGCAGGCCCAACAGGCAATCGGACATCTTCCCGTTATAGCTTTTTCCGCCACTCAGGTGCTCCGGGATCCTATACGGAAGAATCAGGCGTACGTTCCAACCGAAACAGAATGCCCAAGACCCCTGGCAGACTATTGGGCTGCGTGGAGACGCCTACCCGATATTTCAAGGTGGGTACTACGCACCGTTCGACACGGTTACACTATCCAGTTTCGAAAAGGGCCACCTCCTTTCAGCAGGGTTCTTCCTACGACGGTACGTCCTGGGGAGGCCTCAATCTTAAGTCAGGAGATCGTGTCACTCCTAGAGAAAGGGGCTATAGAGGAGATACTCCCCACTCAGATGGAGTCAGGCTTCTACAGCCGGTATTTTGTTGTGCCCAAAAAAGATGGTGGTTTTCGTCCGATTTTGGACTTGCGTCGTCTAAATCTTGTGCTCAGAGTGAGCAAGTTCAAGATGCTAATGGTGAAGTCCATTCTGTCTCAGGTCCAATCCGAAGATTGGTTTGTGACCATTGATCTAAAGGATGCATACTTTCACATCCCGATCGTCAAGAGGCACAGGAAGTTCCTCAGGTTTGCTTTCGAGGGCAAAGCATACCAATATTGTGTTCTTCCAATCGGACTAGCTTTGGCTCCTCGAACATTTACAAAATGTATGGACGCATCTCTGGCCCCGTTGCGGCTCCAGGGCATCCGAATCTTGAACTACCTGGATGATTGGCTAATATTAGCCCAATCCCAGGATCAGGCAAGGATACATCGAGATTTGGTACTCGATCATCTGAGGAGCCTAGGGTTACAGACAAATATTCAAAAGAGTGTCCTGCTGCCGTGTCAGCAAACAACCTTTTTGGGGGTGGATTTGGACTCTTGCACGATGCGGGCACGGCTGTCTCCCGCACGTGTGCAGTCAATACGGACCTGTCTAGGCCAGTTCAAGACAGGACGCCGAGTACACGTAGGCTTGTGTCTCAGGCTGTTGGGTCTGATGGCGGCGGCGTCCCCTGTAGTTCAGTTGGGCCTGCTCCACATGCGACCGTTTCAGTGGTGGACCAAGAGCCAGAACATTTCACAGCACAGTCATCCGCTTCGCAGAATTACGGTGATACGCAGGGGCTTTCGTACTCTAAGCCCGTGGATGAGACCCCAGTTCCTTCTGGGGGGGGGTCCAGATGGGGACGTTGTGACGCCGCAAGACGGTCACGATGGACGCATCCCTCACGGGCTGGGGAGCGGTCCATCAAAGACGTCCAGTCGGTGGAGTCTGGACAGAAGTACATCGTGGCTGGCACATAAATCGTTTGGAGATGCTTGCAGTTCTCCTGGCTCTCAAACAATTTTTACCCCAGTTGAGGGGTTATCACGTGTTAGTCAGGACAGACAACACGGCAGTCGTGTCATACCTCAATCGTCAAGAAGGATTACGTTCTCGCCTCCTGTACAGGCTGACGAGGCGTGTTCTTCTTTGGGCTCAGACAAAGCTCCTGTCAATCAGAGCAGTCCATATCCCAGATCGCTTGAACTCAGGAGCGGACCTGCTCTCGAGACAGAGTCTGCAGGATGGGGAATGGAGATTACACCCCCAAGTGGTGGATCTTTTATGGCAGAGGTTCGTGTCACTCCTAGAGAAAGGGGCTATAGAGGAGATACTCCCCACTCAGATGGAGTCAGGCTTCTACAGCCGGTATTTTGTTGTGCCCAAAAAAGATGGTGGTTTTCGTCCGATTTTGGACTTGCGTCGTCTAAATCTTGTGCTCAGAGTGAGCAAGTTCAAGATGCTAATGGTGAAGTCCATTCTGTCTCAGGTCCAATCCGAAGATTGGTTTGTGACCATTGATCTAAAGGATGCATACTTTCACATCCCGATCGTCAAGAGGCACAGGAAGTTCCTCAGGTTTGCTTTCGAGGGCAAAGCATACCAATATTGTGTTCTTCCAATCGGACTAGCTTTGGCTCCTCGAACATTTACAAAATGTATGGACGCATCTCTGGCCCCGTTGCGGCTCCAGGGCATCCGAATCTTGAACTACCTGGATGATTGGCTAATATTAGCCCAATCCCAGGATCAGGCAAGGATACATCGAGATTTGGTACTCGATCATCTGAGGAGCCTAGGGTTACAGACAAATATTCAAAAGAGTGTCCTGCTGCCGTGTCAGCAAACAACCTTTTTGGGGGTGGATTTGGACTCTTGCACGATGCGGGCACGGCTGTCTCCCGCACGTGTGCAGTCAATACGGACCTGTCTAGGCCAGTTCAAGACAGGACGCCGAGTACACGTAGGCTTGTGTCTCAGGCTGTTGGGTCTGATGGCGGCGGCGTCCCCTGTAGTTCAGTTGGGCCTGCTCCACATGCGACCGTTTCAGTGGTGGACCAAGAGCCAGAACATTTCACAGCACAGTCATCCGCTTCGCAGAATTACGGTGATACGCAGGGGCTTTCGTACTCTAAGCCCGTGGATGAGACCCCAGTTCCTTCTGGGGGGGGGTCCAGATGGGGACGTTGTGACGCCGCAAGACGGTCACGATGGACGCATCCCTCACGGGCTGGGGAGCGGTCCATCAAAGACGTCCAGTCGGTGGAGTCTGGACAGAAGTACATCGTGGCTGGCACATAAATCGTTTGGAGATGCTTGCAGTTCTCCTGGCTCTCAAACAATTTTTACCCCAGTTGAGGGGTTATCACGTGTTAGTCAGGACAGACAACACGGCAGTCGTGTCATACCTCAATCGTCAAGAAGGATTACGTTCTCGCCTCCTGTACAGGCTGACGAGGCGTGTTCTTCTTTGGGCTCAGACAAAGCTCCTGTCAATCAGAGCAGTCCATATCCCAGATCGCTTGAACTCAGGAGCGGACCTGCTCTCGAGACAGAGTCTGCAGGATGGGGAATGGAGATTACACCCCCAAGTGGTGGATCTTTTATGGCAGAGGTTCGGCCGAGCGGAAGTAGACTTGTTCGCTTTGAACATGACTACGCACTGCCCGCTTCGGTTTTTCCTGTCTTCCCCGTCGCCTCTAGGTCTGGATGCTCTGGCCCACAAATGGCTCAGGACCAATCTTTATGCTTTTCCCCCAATCCGGTTGCTCCCAGCAGTCCTGTTCAGAATACGATCAGAGAGAGTGGAGCACCTGCTGCTGGTGGCCCCGTGGTGGCCCACTCAGTCGTGGTTCTCGGACCTGGTCAGTCTGCTAGCCGGCCCTCCATGGGAAGTTCCCCTCAGACACGATTTGCTAATGCAAGCTTGGGGCATGATTTGGCATCCTCGACCGGAATTATGGAAGTTATGGGCGTGGCCCCTGAGTGGGGTACGCTAATGTGTTCTGGTCTCTAGGCTGAGATTACCGACACTATTATGAATTCTAGAACTCCCTCCACGAGACGCTTATATGCTTTCAAGTGGAGACTTTTTGCCTCTTGGTGTAGACAGCATATTTTGGATCCAGTCCACTGTTTGCTGTTTAAAGTCTTTTTGCAACCTAGGCCTGATTATGTTCCGAAAGTTGCTTCGACTCAGTTTCATTTTCAACAAGTGGTCTTGGAGGCTTTTTCCCCAGTTGAAGAAGGGTCAGTTAGCCTGAATCTCTTTCCAGTTAGGGCACTTAGGATCTATGTTGACCGCATGGTTCGGTGGCGTGGATCTGACCAGTTGTTTGTGTTTTTTGGTGGTAGGAGCAGAGGTTCTGCTGTCACTAAACAGCTGATGTCACACTGTATAGTGGAGGCTATCTCTTTGGCTTATGAGGCGCGTGGCTTGACTTCGCCTCTAGGGGTGCGTGCTCATTCAATGAGAGCAGTGGCTTCTTCTCAGGCCTTTTTCAAGGGGTCCTCGATGGAAGATGTTTGTGCATGCGGCAGGATGGTCCTCTCCTAGCACCTTCATCAAGTTTTACAGTCTGGACGTGAGGATGGCTCCTGGCTCCCGGGTCTTATCCGCTTGAGTAGACGCTTTACTCGGTCTTCCAGCTATCTAAGGTACGTCAGGCGTTATGGTATAGCGTTCCCAAGGCGATGATGTCATCGCATCATCGAAGTGAGCCTATGAGAGGGAACATATCGGTTACGTATGTAACCTTGGTTCCCTGAATAGAGGAACGAGATGCTCGGCCGTTCCGTACCTTGATAGCGCTTCTTCGAAAATCAGTGAAATCTGATGGAAATAGCGCTATATAGCTCACCTACGTGCGCATTGGGGGCGGTGCTAAGCGCTATTTGGCCAATAAATTGGCGTGATGGTATAAGGGCTTCAGACATTCGTCACACCGAAGGTGTTCCCAAGGCGATGACGTCATCGCAGCATCTCGTTCCCCTATTCAGGGAACCACGGTTACATACGTAACCGAGATGTTAACCTGGTTCGATTCTTCGGGTTTTTCCAAGTCGTTCGTTCATCACGTGACGGCCCCATAAGCTTTAACCAATGCCGTCTGAGCCGGAAAGAGAATTGATTAGTTCATCTCTCGAGTCTTTGGGTTTTTCCGAGTCGTTCGTTCATCACGTGACAGCCCCATAAGCCCAAACCCGAAGACTTGTCAGATAAGAGGGGAGGTGAGCTAATCATAGACTGAAGACCCAGGTAAACAATTAATCTTTTCTGTTTCTTATAGCAGTTTTGTATTGTTTGTAGTATGATCAACGTTTGCGTAAGTAGTAGACATATTAGGGAAGTAACACGTAACATTTTAATTATATTTTGCTAAAATGAACGAAATGACTCAAAAGATTCATTCATTTTGCTGAACGAGACTCAAAGGGCCGAGTTGGTAAAATGATCCGAACTTCCCATCACTATAAGAGGATAAACTCTCGGGCTGAGGATAAAAACCTTGTGTGCTGCCTATATAGTCAGCATTTGTTCGGCGTCACAGTCGTGTGAGCGTGTCTAGGTAGAGAGCGCACTTGGTTTTGAGAACAGCCTCGGTCTCGTCCGGACACTATTTTTAAATTCTTACCTCAAACCCCATTAAATTCAGACCAGCGTCTAGACTCATTTGGAGGACAGTATACAAGCAGGTGTAAATCTTTTATTTTAGTATACAGGTGCATCTCAATAAATTAGAATGTCATGGAAAAGTTCATTTATTTCAGTAATTCAACTCAAATTGTGAAACTCGTGTATTAAATAAATTCAGTGCACACAGACTGAAGTAGTTTAAGTCTTTGGTTCTTTTAATTGTGATGATTTTGGCTCACATTTCACAAAAACCCACCAATTCACTATCTCAACAAATTAGAATACTTTATAAGACCAATAAAAAAACATTTTTAGTGAATTGTTGGCCTTCTGGAAAGTATGTTAATTTACTGTACATGTACTCAATACTTGGTAGGGGCTCCTTTTGCGTGAATTACTGCCTCAGTGCGGCGTGGCATGGAGACAATCAGCCTGTGGCACTGCTCAGGTGTAATGGAAGCCCAGGTTGCTTTTATAGAGGCCTTCAGGTCATCTGCATTGTTGGGTCTGGTGTCTCTCATCTTTCTCTTGACAATACCCCAGATTCTCTATGGGGTTCAGGTCTTACTGTGCTTGATTGGCCTGCAAACTCGCCTGACCTGAACCCCATAGAGAATCTATGGGGTATTGTCAAGAGGAAGATGAGAGACACCAGACCCAACAATGCAGATGACCTGAAGGCCGCTATCAAAGCAACCTGGGCTTCCATACCACCTCAGCAGTGCCACAGGCTGATTGTCTCCATGCCACACAGCACTGATGCAGTAATTCATGCAAAAGGAGGCCCTACCAAGTATTGAGTACATGCACAGTAAATTAACATACTTTCGAGAAGGCCAGCAATTCACTAAAAATGTTTTTTTTATTGGTCTTATGAAGTATTCTAATTTGTTGAGATAGTGAATTGGTGGGTTTTTGTGAAATGTGAGCCAAAATCATGCCAATTAAAAGAACCAAAGACTTAAACTACTTCAGTCTGTGTGCACTGAATTTATTTAATACACAAGTTTCATAATTTGAGTTGAATTACTGAAATACATGAACTTTTCCACGACATTCTAATTTATTGAGATGCACCTGTATTATAACTGACTTAAAGCATTAAGTTTATTTGTCATAAGTACTAATTATATTCAAAGAACTGTTAAACCATCAATAATAATAATAATAATAATAATGAGTTTAATGGCTTTTAGTCCACGTCTATTAGTTGTTAGGGTGCCCTACTGTACTAGTAAATGCTGACTATTTTTTACTTGTAGCATTCAGTTTTTCTTTTTCCTGGAAAACGGACCAAAAATACTGATGACTCATTCTACGCTCGATCATTTTGACCAATCATTTGCTTTCTAGAATAACAGCATTTGATTAGACACTTCTGCAAAGTGATGTAAACAAAAATGCTACTGGCATTAAAAAAAATAAATAAGAGACAGAAATACATGTCCTATTTCGAGAGGAAATACATCAATGTGTCTATATAATCAGAAACCCCGTCAACTGCATCACATTATCTCACAAAAAAAAAGTCACCAAGACAGACTGAGAGAAAACAATGAAACAAATCTGTATGGTTTATAAAATGGTCATTTTAATTCAGGTTACATTGCTGTTATGTAGGGCTTGTACATTTTCACAAGGCTTTGGGGGGACTACAGTCAATGATTAGCAAAAACACAAGTGGTCCAATTAACTCCATTGACATCACTTGACAAATCAAACATCCTCTCAACATGTGCATAAACCTGCAATGAAAAGTACTAAACCAAACTGTGGAACAAGTATGCAGTTTTGGTTCCCATTCCAGTGTATATTGAAAAATGGGCATGCATGGTATTTCTTTTCCCTTCTAATTATCACAAGCCATCACAAGGTAACACATTATAGTGAAAACCATAACTAGGCAGGAGTGTTTCGTGACCTTCATGATGAAGACATGATTCAAATGGTCAATGAAAAAAGTGCATACTTGGCAGAGCAAAGCTAGCTGACTTGGTACATCAGACAACAGCCTTCCTGCTATCAATACTAAATCACAGGCCCATTTTAAGCCAACACTATGACAGTCAACAAGACATTTATCTCATTCAAGTGCATGTTGATCTCCCTAGAGAGACATATAATGGAAGGTGATATAGCAGGACAGGAACTAGCCATGCTTGAGGCAAAACGCTTTGCATTTTGTGACCGACACTTCCAATGTTTCAGTTCACCAGAATATACACACTAGTCGCTGTGTCACAATTAAAGGACAATTGATTTTATGTGAGGCTAATACTTTTCTACAGCAGACACTGCACATATAGAAGGCCAATGGACAAAAACACAAAACTGAGGAGTGGAAATGTTACTTTAACTTAATATTTACCTTCATTACAACCACAAGCCAGGTGGCTTGTGAAAAAAAACTGATTTGAATTCCCACACTCACAGCTCATTGGTAATGATCATGGGTTTACATGGCAAGAATAATCATAAGTGAAACAATAAGGAATGAAGAAGGGTAAAAAGTTGTCTTTTTCCAGGATTCTTTTTCTTTAATATGTGGATAGATGTGGGTGTTTAGTTCTCTCCTCCGTCTCCTCCTTCACCCTCATCTGCAGCGTTGTCAGAGGTCCATAACTAATTAAAAAAAAGAAGACAAAAAGCTGTTTTTGAATACTGAACATTTATATTTTGAATTCCCAATATAAATGATTGTAATATAACTTATCTAAAGCACAAGCCACAAGTTTCAGAGAAGATTATTTTTGGTCTTCTGTAGGTTAGTATGACCTTCTTTGTAACTCACTGTGAGGTTGTCTCTAAGCAGCTGCATGATAAGTGTGCTGTCTTTGTACGAGTCTTCATTCAGTGTATCCAGCTCTGCAATGGCTTCATCAAAGGCCTGCAAGCACAAGGCCACAATAAGTTGAAGTATGTGAAGAACCACAAAAGTCAAGCCCCTGGTATGCGAACCATGTGTCTGATGAAATTCAAAGCTTGAAGAAAAGCTAAAAATCCAGAAGGACAAGTGGGTAAAATTTCCATAGGAATTTCCCTTTATTGAGTTCAAGGTCTAATTAAAGTTCAAGTAAATATTTTCCACTACTACCCGCACCTAAAAGAATGGGGAAAAAGCCCCAACCCTATATGCTATTGTTTTGCGAAAAACTTGTAAAATCCCTGCTAAACAGCTTAGTACAGGTAGTCCCTCCTCAAACTCATATTATTGGTCGAGCTGAAAGTTGAAATGTTGAAAAAAAATAATAAATAAATTAGACTTTACCTTAAAATTAAAATCAGCCTTTACTTATCCTCACGTCGTTCCAAACCATTAAGACTTTGGTTAATCTTCAAAACACAAATTAAGATATTTTAATGAAACCTGAGAGGTTTCTGTTCCTCATAAAGCAGGGCTCCAGACTGCGACCAAATAGTCTGTCGCATATGAGAAATATCAAATGGCAAATGAAACAAGCAACAAAATCCAGCTACTCGTTTGAGCTGCGCAGCACGGACCGTTTATCAACTCGGGCCGCGACACAAACAAACTTGTCCGAGCTCAGAACAGCTTTACTCTTACACTCTTACTTTTACACTGTTACTGCACAGCGGTGCGAGATCCAGCGAGAAGCGTTTGAATTCGCTGCAGAATGAATAAAGGTTGCTGTGAGATCTAGTGAGATGCATTCAAATTCTGCACAGAATTCTCTGTTATAAACAGATCAAACAGCGCTGACGTAGAAAACAAGAAGCAGTAACGCTAACTGTAATCATGGTGTTGTGGTAGAATTAGTCAAATGTCATTACATTATTCATTTCAGGGTTTGTACAATCTTTTGAGAGAGAAATTCAAGCAATTTTCAATGACTTACAAGCATTTCACACAATTGTTGCCAGCACTTTAAAGCTCCAAAATGATTCAATTTGAATGTTATTTTCAGTGGAATGACCAAAATATACTGTGGTGAACAAACACTTGTAAAATAAATAAAAAATACATCAAATCACAATTATAACCTGTAGATGACAACAGAGGAGCACCTGTTGGCTTATGAGTTTTTTTATGAGTCAATTTGCAACTAAATGCATTTCTGGTCTGGACAGTACTCCAGAGACCTGTGCAGCATTCCTACATTATTTTATGGGAAAGGTGGACGCCATATGGTCTACTGTTACAATGTGCAGTCATGACCCCTCTCTGAACCCCTCACCTGTCATGCTTTTTTTTAACCAATATTCCTTTCTGAGCTTGGCGATATAGTTCACAAGATTAAGCCTAACTTCTCCTGTGGATGTTATCCCCACCTGGCTCTTTAGAGGCCCTGGATACTATCAGCCTTAGTGTTAGTGTTAGACAGTGGCCGTGTTCCTATATGCCTCAAACAAGCAGTGATCACGCCTCTTAAGAAGCCAAATTTAGACAACCAATATTAAAAATTTCCACCCTATTTTTAAGTTGCCACTCTTGTCTAAAATTTTAGAGAAAATACATTTTAATCAGTTGTCTTCTTTTGTCTCACAAAACGATATTTTAGATAAATTTCAGTCTGGTTTTAGAGCCCATCATAGCACCGAGTCTGCACTGCTGAAGGTGTCGAACGATCTAATCCTTGCTTTGGACTCTGGTAAATCTGCTATTTTAATGCTACTTGATCTTAGTTCTGCATTTGATTCAGTTGATCATGCTACCCTTCTTAATCGTCTAAGGGATGAAGTTGGCATTAGGGGCACGGCACTGGATTGGTTCTCATCATACCTCTCTGATAGATCAGTTAAGGTGATGATTGGACACTCGTCCTCTCCTTGTGCACCGCTCACCTATGGGGTACCTCAGGGATCCCTCTTGGGGCCTATCTTATTTTGTTTGTATATGCTCCCCTTGGGTTCGATCATGAGGAAATATAATATTTCATATCATTGTTATGCTGGCGATACTCAGATCTACATTCCTCTCAGCTCTGATCACTCTTATTCTGACTTTAAGTGCTTTGAAGATGTTAAAAGGCTGGACTGGCAGAAACTTATGAGAGCAAAACTGAGATTGTTGTCTTTGGACCTCCAGGTGCTGTCTCTGATATCACTATTAATGATATCAAACATTCATCCTTTTGCTAAAAACTTAGCTGTGATTTTTGACACTGATCTGAATTTTGAAAAGATGATAAGTGCTGTGGTGAAGAGCAGTTTTTTTCAACTAAGGCAAATGTCTATGTTCTCGTTTAAGGATTTGGAGATAGTTACTCATGCCTTCATCACTTCCAGACTTGATTATTGCAATGCGCTTTATATGGGTCTCAATCATTCATCGCTGAATCGCTTGCAGTTGGTCCAGATCACAGCCGCGAGGTTGCTGACTGGTACTAAGAGGAGAGAAAGCATTTCTCCCATCCTAGCATCTCTTCATTGGTTACCGGTGCAGCATAGGATCCATTTTAAGATTTTATTATTTGTGTATAAAGCATTAAATGATCTAGCCCCATCATACTTGTCCGAAATTCTCAGCTATCAGCAATCCTCTCACTCTATCAGATCCTCTGATAAACCTTTCTTGCATATACCTCGCTCTCGCTTGAAATTGAGAGGGATCAGGCTTTTTCTGTAGCCGGTCCTTGACTATGGAACAGCATACCTCTGGACATTAGATCTGCGCCTTCCCTTCCTGTTTTTAAATCCCGCCTGAAGACTTATCTGTATTCCTTGGCTTTTGGATGAAATGTATGTTAATGTGTTTTTCTATTGATTATGTGTTTGAGTCATTTCTTTTTATTCTCTTAATCTCTATATTTAATTTATTTGTATATGTACAGCACTTTAGCATACACTAGCTGTTTTTAAGTGTGCTATATAAATAAACTGACCTTGACCTAAATCACTGAAGTTGTTGGTCAGTTCCATATAAGACTATAGAAGAATAATGGTACATTTAATAAGAGTACAAAATATACCTTTTCTACATAAAAATTTGATTTTGCACATTACTGTTGTTAATAAAATATTGTAAGCTTCCCAACTCAAGCTTAGTGCTTTACAATCAAATGTGTATAAACATGTAATATTATTAGTAACTGCACTTAAAGCAAAACAATAATATATTTTTCATATCCCTCTGAAATTAAAAGAATACTGCACATTGTAACTTCTATGAGTTAAGTCTATCAAAGCATTTGTCAGTAATCGTTAAAATGGGGAAATATGTGAACGACTGCATTTGCAGGCTAATTTAAGGCGTGCCCCTAAATTTTCTGCTTGTGCTCCTAAAAATTCAGTCAGGGGCTACAGTGCTCCTAGTAAAAATAGTTAGTCTGGAGCCCTGTAAAAGGTACAATCACTTCATATGATTAACAGATTTAACTTAGGCTTTTATGTTATTTGCTCTATATATACACACACACATGTAAATTAATGTTTAGATGAAAATAAAAGCTATAATATAAAATATAAGCTTTTCATTATATAAAGTGATTGTAGTCACTCACAGGACTTGGATTAAACCATGTGATTGATATGGATTCATTTTTTGATGCTTTGGAACTTCTAAATTTTGGTTACCTGGAATTTCAATGGAGGGACAGTAATCTCTCGGGTTTCATAAAAAAATATCTTAATGTGCATTTCAAAGATTAACCAAAAGTCTTATGGGTATGGAATGACATGATTTTTTAATTTTTGGGTGAGCTATCCATTTAAAGGCATGAGATACAATGACAAAGACAGAAATGTGCACCGTAATTAAACTGACAAATTATGCTTTTTCACTTGTTCAACTTTAGTTAGTCTGTAATGTTGCTGTTTGAGCATAAAAAAAGATCTGCAAATATACAAAGCTCAAAGTCCAATTCAAAAGGAGATATTTTATTTAAAGGGGTCATATGATGCTATTTCAAGCTTGCCTTTCTCTTTGGAGTGTTAAAAGCTGATTGTGCATAGATAAGATCCCTGAAGTTGCAAAGACTAAAGTCTCAAATCCAAAGAGATATTCTTTATCAAAGTTAAGACTCTGCCACGCCCCCCTAAAACGGCTCTTTCTAAGACGCCCCCACATATCCACCTCACTATGTGGAAATATTTGCATAATGCCGCCTAAATGAGCAGACTGCGCTTGTCGGAAGGAGGGGCTTTGTAGAAAACGAAGCGTTTGAGAGAGGACCTACAATAATGTACAGTATTTGAAAAATAATGTGTTTTTTGAACATTAAAGCATGTCAACATATTCTGTTACACCGAATAATGATCTTTAAAAAAAGCATCATATGACCCCTTTAACAGAAATCACTTAAACTACAACGAACGACTCGTTTGGACTACAACACATATTTTCCAGTATTTGTGATATCACAAATATTGACGAATGGGACGAGACCTGGTTGAGCTGCACTAAAGAAGGCAACGAGTGTTATCACTATGTCAGAGACACGCTAGCTTTCCCAAGGCAGACCAACTTAGAGTGGTTACAATCATCCGGGTTTAAATCGCGCTCAAATTTATTTGATATTGATGCAATATTTACACTGAAGATCGCGGGCGGCTATGGTAAGGGGCATGACATTTCCCGACCAGGCGCCAAGTGGTGCCAATCACAACACACACTGGCCCAGCTAACCAATCACAGCACATTTCGTATTTCAGAAGGCGGGCCTTCATTTGATACAGGAACTATTCGAGCCGTTCATGCCAGACTGGGGAGAAAGGTGTTGTAATAATGTAAAATGTGAAAAATAATGTGTTTTTCGAACAACCTAGTATGAAAGCCTGTTCTAGTGCATCCCCCAAAACAAAATCAAGACTTTGTAAAAGAGCATAACAGGACCCCTTTAAATAAATAGCTACACAGTGGTGTTGTCGTCTAAAGACCTACTTGTTTGGCCAGAGCGCAGGCCTGCTCGGGAGAGCTGAGGATCTCATAGTAGAAGACAGAGAAGTTGAGAGCCAGTCCCAGACGGATGGGGTGTGTGGGCTGCATCTCCTCCTTACTGATATCAAAAGCATCCTGGTAGGCGCCTTGAGAGTTGGTTATCGCGTCTGTAGTGACACACACAAAAAGTTATGAAAATATTAGTGATTGGTAAAAAAAAAATTATAATAATTATAATTAGTAGCAATGAGTTAGTGGTTTTAGTCTCAAAAACAAAGCTCTAGGAATGTAGACTTCTTAACCATTTCACTGGTTGGCTTTAGTTTAATGGTTCTTAACTAACTCCAGGGTCCCCTTTGTCCAAGATGATAATCAAAAATCCTACTATGCTGATATGTACATCTGGTTGTAATAAAAACAAACTTAAAAATATCAGTTTAATGTATAAGTATGAATATGAATATAATGGTATAAGAATAAAAATACGTAAGCATTATCAATTACAGAATGTGAAATCTCAAAACATCTAAAGGCATAACCCTTAAGGTCGAGATGGTGAAATATCCTCCAGCATTAGATGCTTGGCAATGTAGGCATATTCTGAATTGGTTCTCAATGACTGCTCCTGTTCTGTAGCCTGCCAGAAGGGGAATAAAAGGCCCCAGAAGGACAAGCAGCTGACTCAAGGAGTGTGCAGAAAACGCCACAAGGCAGCAAAATACTCGGCACAGAACCCAGGCTCATTCATCCTGAACTTTAAGTCCAAAGACCCAATTTGGCCCAGAGCAAAGCACAAGATACAGCACAGATGAGGTCTCCCAAATACAGACCAAATTTGTGTAATTCACAATATGAGATGAAACATTTGTGCTTAAATATGAGAAAACAACATGCATATACAGCCCTTTCCTTTATAGCAGAAAATCAGTAAGACACTTACCCTTCCTGTCATCTCCTGAGGCAACCTCCGCAAGATATCTGTAGTAGTCACCCTTCATCTTTAAATAGAAGACTTTGCTCTCAGCATTTGTTGAGTTCTTGATCAAATATTTGTCCAGCAGTCCCTAAGAGTGGGGAGAGAGAGGAAGTGTAAGGATAGACCGATAGAGAGAGCTTGTTTATCTACCTTAAACAAAACTGTTACAAGAGAAGCAATTAATTAAGGCGGAAATGGCTGCAGTATTATGGGATTATAAACATGAAAAATATTAACTGACAAAGCAAGCACAAAGTTTCTCATTTTAATCCAAGAACCCAAATTCTCTGCCACTCCAGTCTGAGGCTAGTACACTGACTGATATTCAGCATCTTCCCCAGTTTACTACATTCTGGGCGTTGGTGGTTCAGTAGGGCTGTTAGACAAACCATGCAAACACAAATAAACAACTGAAAAGCACAGAACGGTGCAGACTTCCTGTGTGACACCCCAGCCCTTTCAATGCTCAGACTGTCATTTTAGATCTGCTGTGCCAGCTGTGTGCATTTCCTCACTGTGAAACAAAAAAACAAAAGAAAGGAAAAAGAGCAAAAATGGAGGAAACTAAAAAGAAAAGAAATTGAAAAAAGAAAAATTAAGAAAAGAAAACAACTTTGACATGAAAATTGACATCAGTGCATTTAATCTAAAGAGACCAGTCATGGTACTCTGGCCCCACATGACCCTGCGATTGCACAGTCCAAGTAGCAGCTACATCACATGTGCTTCCTAATGCCTGATTTAACAGCACATCTGAGCACTGCAACACACACCCCTCATGACAACACAGACACAGATGTGTCTGAACATAAAAGCCACTGTCAGCATACAGGCAATAAAAATGAAACATTACAACATTTAAATTGAAGAAACCGTAACACTTTCTGGATTTCTTCCAGGTTTTTACCAAACATAAATGTGACCTGAAGAGTAACTAAACATTGATAGAATAAAGGTCACCTTGGGTGTTGTGGAACAGAAGAAAGGGAAACTCATGCAGACAATCTCACGTAAACCAGAAACACTCAGAAAAAGCTAGTGAACAAAGAGGCCTAGAATTAGAGTCTCTCTCTCCCTAAAAAGTTCCTATAAAAAATTTAAAAAAAGGTAACATGTTTTTGAAAAGACTTGTTGAACAGTGATTCTGCTTAAAAGTTTTGTAGAAACAGGGATACATTATTTCCAGGATTCGCATGCAGACAATCTCACGTAAACCAGAAACACTCAGAAAAAGCTAGTGAACAAAGAGGCCTAGAATTAGAGTCTCTCTCTCCCTAAAAAGTTCCTATAAAAAATTTAAAAAAAAGGTAACATGTTTTTGAAAAGACTTGTTGAACAGTGATTCTGCTTAAAAGTTTTGTAGAAACAGGGATACATTATTTCCAGGATTCTTTGATGAATAGCAAGTTCACAGCATTTATTTGAAATATAATTTTTTAAAGCATTATAAATGTCTTTACTGGCTTTTTTTAACAATCTAATGTATCCTTGCTGAATGGTAGTATAAATAGAAAAAAGATAAACTATAAGAATAATAAAATCTTGCTGAATTTAACAATAGCATAGGTTTTATGCAGACTACCACATTCAGATATCGTGCCATGATGCCATCAGTTCATTCCAGCACTTAGGCATCAAGAGGAAAGTCCTACAGGGACCCCCCAAAAAAACTTTGTAACATTTGGGAGGATACAACAAAAAACTAATGTCATTTTCAATCTCCTAATGAAAGTTGTTTAAACATCAGTGTTCCTTGCCTGCTGTTAACACCATCTATAGTTTAAATGCTAAATGTCAGAAAAGCAAATGGTAAAACTAGCTTTCGATCTGCACATGACTGTACAAAGTTGAATAACTGCAAACAAAGATCATAAATGGAAACAAGAAGGTAGTAACTTCTTGAACCAGCAAATTTAAGCATTTTAGCAACTACTCCATACAATTCCCATTAAAACACACTGAAATAGAAAGCGGCCCCACTGTTTTGAATGTCTTTCTCAAGACAATTTATTTTAGTGTTATTTTAGCATTATTTGTATATTAGGTTACACTTTACTTGAAGGGGTGTGCATAAGACTGACATGACACCTTCATAATCATGACATGACACCTACATGTCATGAATATGAAGGTTTTTTATGCATGTTTATGACAACTGTCATTAAGTGTCATTCGCTCAGTTATGTAATTTTTAATGCAAAGATGACATTGTTTGAGGTGTCTTTGTTATGGGCTATGGTTAGGGGTAAGGGTAGGGTTAGGTTAGGTTAGGTTTAGGTCAAATAATGTCATATTTGCATTAAAAATGACATAACTGAGCGAATGACACTTAATGACAGTTGTCAAACATGCATAAAACCTCCTTCATATTCATGTCATGTCAGTCTTATGCACACCCCTTCAAGTAAAGTGTTACCGTATATTATAATATTTTGAATGAACTCATTTCAGTTTTAGTAATTTAGCAAATAGTAATTAAAGGTCACATATTTTACACCTTCCTTGAGTTTTATTTTAAGTCTTGATGTCCTTAAGAATATATATTTGCGGTATAAGTAAAACCATCTCAACATTTTTACAGCTCCTCTCTCAGGAGCTCTGCAAAGTACAGGTCGAGTTTGGCCTGTCTAATTAATATTCATGAGCCTCTCTTCTGATTGGCCTGATGTATTCTGAGTGACGCACGGCCAGGCCAACCACAGGTAATTAGGGTCATGTATGCTGTAGCCTGCTGTGGATTGGTGATACTCACAAGTAAGGTAATGACGGTCACTGCTGAGGGAAATGTTGTCCGGCCTTATATGTTTGAGCCAAACTCAGACCCGAATCCACAACGACAGGAGACAACCAACCACCTCCTCAAACACGCTTACAACAGGATGTTTCAGAATGGTAATTCATGTTTTTTTTTTTTTCAAACACCGAATGCAGTAAATACAAACCTGACCAGCAGAGATGCACCGATCGATCGGCCAGGGATCGGAATCGGCCGATTTTCCTCATGATCGGCCCGGATCGGTGATCGGTCTCACTTCTTTCCGATTTCGAGCCGATCCGTTTTGTTACCAGCAATAACATCAGCCGCGCATTCTCGCTCTCTTCTCTCCGACGACCCCTTCTCTCACACACACACACACACGTCTCATTCGCTCTGGTTAAATAATGCTTGTATTGCGCATTATAGTCATTCCCGCAGGTTTCACGCTTATACCAAAAGTGCGGGCACCACCACTGATCTATATTAGTGGAGCACACAATCCGCGCTCAGTCTCAAACAGCTTGTGAGCCACAAATACCAAAATGAGTGGCTAACTACACTAAAACGTTCAAATACATACAAAATCGTCAAAATGCCCGTCTTGGCGAGTATACAGTTAAACACAGTCAGTTTTGGAATGATAAATAGTTGAGAAAGAGAACGCATGTTGTGCAACAGTATATTGGGTCCGTGGATACACTCTTAAAGGGACTGCAGTCCAATATTCCTGCTGCTGTCTGTCATGTTAATCAAACAACAAAAGACAAAGAAAAATAATTTTCTGCTCTTGACTGAATACGCTATATAACTTTAATGGTAAGCATTAATAGACATTTTTACAATAAAGACTACATAAATTGAAGTAATCAAATCAAAAATAACACTGGATGTGTTATTTTACATTTGATTACTTTAATTTCTGTAGTATTTCTTACATGAATAAAAACTTAATTCTGGGTTCAGACACACTCTCTCAGTTTAAATCTAGATTAAAGGCACATCTCTTTGGCTAAGCATTCAAATAATACATCTCATAATCTTGTACTGCAGTTATATCTGATCAAATGCACAGTTATTCTTTAGTTTGGGTTAAACAAATCAATTTTGCTTGGTTGGAACAGCAGCTACGCTAATTATGTCTCTATTTGTTTCTCTGTTTTTGGGTCATTTGTGAATTAGCATAGACTTATAGTCTAAATAAAACAATTTGCAACGGTTACCATTACACTTGTACACAAAACTTTGTATTATGCTTGTTATAGAGTGTGTGACGTCACATGCACTACGAAGGCGGTGACCGAGTAGTTCTGACGTCACCTTTTTACCGAAGTCACAACGGTTCGTGAAAAAACACAGCTACTTTATGCAGGCCGTGTGCATTTGACGGTTTTGAAACTTATATGGTAGTTACCACAACACCTAGACCTCAGTTATCATGAAAAAAGCCAGGAAATTTCAGTTAAAAAAAAAATTTGTAGGGTGCCACAAATTTGTTAAAATTTCCAAAGGGTGCCGCGACTAAAGAAAGGTTGGGAAACACTGATTTAGAAGACGAGAACTAAACAAAGTTAAGTCTGACAGAAAGGGACCGATGGCCGGCCAGCCGGGGTTCGTCTTTATTTAAATTTATGTGTGTGTACTTCTAACATGTTTGGTTGGTAAAATAAATGTTGTAAATTCAAATCAGAGCGTCTTCCGTGTCTGGAATGGATGTATTCTTGAGTCTATAAGGTAACAAAAATATAATAAGATAACCTTGTTTGAAATGGGTTTGGCTAAAAGAAAATTTTGGTTTTGTCTATACTACTAGGTACGTATACCATATTGACTGGGTTAAATAGAATTGCATTTCTAAAAAGAAACTAAAATAAAATGTATTGACAAACTAGACTAAATGTCATCAGTTTTCGTCGACTAAAACTAGACGAAAATAGTCATGGATAATTCTGACTAAAATAAGATTAAAATGCTCAGACTTTTAGTTGACTAAAAATTGACTAGACTAAAAAGAGTATGAACGTGACTAAAACTAAAATTCCATAATACAATAGCAAAATATATAAATATGTATAGTATTTTTATGTTACATTAATCAGTATTTAGCACACCTTCCTAAGGAAAGTATATGGACCAGAAGACATTGCAATTACTAAATGATATTTAGACAGACTTAAAGAAGCTCCAGATCTATACTTATGCCCTTGTTATTTCAGTTATTTTGCATTTAATGTAAATAAGCATGTGCAAACAATATACTTGCTCTTGTGAATTTATTTTGATGTTAATTACATTGTGCCAGCTGTCTCTTTAATACCGCGTGGTTTATATACATGCTGCTGCTGATTGGGCTGAATTTTTTGACACACCCACCAAACAAGAGAAAACGTATCTCGAACGTATCTCGCACACTGTTTCCAGGAAACATGTCATTCAAACCGGAAACCGTAGCAAAATGTTGCGCACCGGTTTGAGCTTGAACTTACCCCTGGTCTCCGTTGCATCTACCAACCAAGGAAACGTGAAAAAGATTAACCCAGTAACTTTGTTTTGGTAAGCCAATTTATTTTGATGTTAATTACATTGTGCCAGCTGTCTCTTTAATACCGCGTGGTTTATATACATGTTGCTGCTGATTGGGCTGACATTTTTGAATCACCAAACAAGAGAAAATGTATCTCAAACCCCATTGCACACCGTTTCCAGGAAACATGTCGTTCAAACCGGAAACCGTAGCAAAATGTTGCGCACCGGTTTGAGCTTGAACTTACCCCTGGTCTCCGTTGCATCTACCAACCAAGGAAACGTGAAAAAGATTAACCCAGGCAGTAACTTTGTTTTGGGAAGCCTTTTTCTGCAAGCGTCTGAGAAAACCAGCGCGTCTGATTTCGCTCCCTTGGTGCCGTGGCAAAGGGATCTCATTATAATATTACCGCCCCTTAATCTGTAAGTTTCCACCCAGGTGCCATCATTTTGATTTCGCAAGCGACAACAGTGTACCAGTTCTAATGCCATGGCGAAAGTTTGAGCAAAACATGCTAACTGTTCTGTCCTTAGCTGCACAGATGAGCACAGAACACTATTTCGAGTCCCAGCCTCAGAGGAGACAAGACAGCAGTGGATTTATTGATTTATTTACTGCTGCTGCCACACAGATCTAAAATAAACATGCAATTTATTTCCCAGCAGTTTACCTTCACAGACATAACTGACTGTTTTTTGTAACTCGTGTGTTTTTAACGTAAACTTGTGTGTGAATGAGAACTTAGTTTAGTACTCGCATGCTGTGACAGCCGCTTTCTGTCCGTGTGCTTCGGATGTGCACACAGGAAACCGTATATATCAAAAGTTTAAACTCGTATGGTTTAAAACGCATGATTTCAGCGCGATAAACATGATAATCAGAACCAAAACAGATGTTTTTACCAGGTACAAGCTGTAATGGCTCAGCTCTATTCTGGAAAAATGGGCGGGGAGCAGCAGCTCATTTGCATTTAAAGTGGCAGGCCCGAAAAACAGTGTGTTTCTGCTTCTACTCAAAATAGGCATTTTCAAAATGATATAATAAATGATCTGTGGAGTATTTTGAGCTGAAACTTCACAGACACATTCTGGTAAACTCGTATGGTTTAAAACGCATGATTTCAGCGCGATAAACATGATAATCAGAACCAAAACAGATGTTTTTAGCAGGTACAAGCTGTAATGGCTCAGCTCTATTCTGGAAAAATGGGCGGGGAGCAGCAGCTCATTTGCATTTAAAGTGTCAGGCCCGAAAAACAGTGTGTTTCTGCTTCTACTCAAAATAGGCATTTTCAAAATGATATAATAAATGATCTGTGGAGTATTTTGAGCTGAAACTTCACAGACACATTCTGGGGACACCAGAGACTTATATTACATATTGTAAAAAGGAGCATAATATGTCTCCTTTAAGTTATGAAAAAGTTAATTAAGAATGCTCTCTGAACATTCAAAATGTCCCGTTTTTTAAAAAAGGTTATGCGAACGTTAAGATAATGTTTTCTGTTAGCTGGATTATTCATTGTGCTTGATTTAAGATGTTGTGAAAAGTTATAAGTGATACGGTTATGAGCTTTTTTCTGTCTATGACATTAAATGCATCCAAGTAAAGAAAAGAAACACTCACATTTGACTTTTCAATTGAAGCATCCAAAACTGAACCAACAAAAGGAATTAAATGGGGACTGGATTGAAAATAGTGGACCTTTAGCTCCAGGTCAGACTCGGCTCTGGTCTGACTCCACAGTAGGTCACATGGCCTGCTCTGAAACAGGAAAAACTGCGGATCAGTTACCGGGAATGATCTCTTGCCCTGTAATCCCATCCTTTTGTTATACCCCAAGGACTGGAAGGGTGTATGGGGTTTTTTATCACTGAATGAAACTTTTCTGATTCATGACATGGCATTCCTCAACTCTGTTGTGCAACATATAAATACTCCACATTTTTACAGATCAACTTTCACTGGATCTTCCAGCCAGATCATATTTCACTGAATCACAGGAACACAAAGTAAAAGAGATGCTAATAGGCCCGCTTTACCTTCTGTTTACTATTTTCCTAATTAATGCCGTTCAGTTGCTTTGACACAATCGGTATTGTTAAAAGCGCTATATAAATAAAGGTGACTTGACTTGACTTGTTTAGATCTTACACCACGTTATAGTGCTGTCTTTCTAAATCTTCCACTTTATACTTCCACTTACTCCACTTTATATTCTTTTATCAAGCTTAAAATGATATGGAGATATTACAGTGATAGAGAACAGTAATACTCTGAACCTCCTTCTCAGCACACATTCAGCCTATTTGGCTTATCGAACACTCACATGGAGCCTGAGAGCTGTGGAGAATGTGTGAGAGTCTGCATATGATGAGTGCTGGCCATTTATGTGAAGTTTCTGAACTGCTGCTCCCTCTCTGGCCTCAGGGCTGTAAAACATTCATAAGAAGCGGAAGAGAAAGAGGGAGAGGGAACGTGTTTGCTGATTAGAAAAGCCTAAGATAAGGAAGATATTTCCAAGTTGGTATACCGGACTAAAAGCATACCCCTTAAAATATATAACAATCATATATGATGAATAATTTTTATATTCATGGAGCAACATTATTCGTGTAAAAGGACATTATAAAACAATGTTTTGATTAAAAATAATGTAAATATAAAGGCAACCAGAGGAGCACTATTCTGATATAAAGGGCAAAAGTGATATAGCATGTTTTAAACATATTATTTTTTTTGTTTGTTTTTTTGTTTGTTTTATTTTTTATTTTTATTTTATTGGATGACCTTCAAATACTTTAGCTGATGCACCAATCTTTTTGTATTTAATCACTTAAAAATTACTAATTTAGTCAAATCCAGTGGATCTTTCCAGGGTGAACTTTTATTCATTTTACTATCCTTTCTCTTATTTGTCAGCTACTGAAAAACATTTAATCATAAAATGTTATTGCCTTCAGGAAAACCATAATATATAATTCTTCTATGCTTTAACTATTTCTTATATCCATCCCTGTTCTAGCTTGTACTATTCTGGACAATGTTTGAAACTGTATTGATAGCACTTCTTATGTTATTGCCCCCTTAAAGGGGTCATATGATGCTATTTTAAAGATCATTATTTTGTGTATTTGGTGTAACAGAATATGTTGACATGCTTTAATGTTCAAAAAACACATTATTTTTCAAATACTGTACATTATTGTAGCTCCTCTATGCCCCCCCTCTGTCAAACACGTCGTTTTCAACAAAGCCCCCTCGTTTGACAAGCGCAGTCTGCTCTGATTGGCTAGCTGACCCAGTGCATTGTGATTGGCCGAACACCATAAGCACGCATCGGAAATGTAATGCGCCTTACCATAATCGCGAGCTTCAGCTTTCAAAGTAAATATCAAAAATCGCATCATATGACCCCTTTAAGTTGAACCGCCTGTTTCTTATTTGGAAGTCACTTTGAAAAAAAATTCTAAATCTATCTGTATTTATCTATCTGTAAATGAATAAATGTAATAATATCACGTTTTTGTCTTAATTATATGTCTAAATATTTCTAACAATATCAGAGCGTAGCTATATTAGATACAGTAGGTGTTCATGTGTTCTCATTAGCTACATAAACCTGACTACATTTTAGATCAGGAGAATTTGGCAATGCATAACGAAATACACATCATACTGTATGTGGTGAACTTCGTTGTGAGCAAGCACAGAGCAAGATGAACCCTTCTTGAAATTACATTGCTTACACCCTCTCCCATCTCTACTCTACCTCCTCCCAGCCTGTCTGCTGTCATGCATGCTTGCAAACTGGATCAGTCAGGCTGTCGGCTCACACTTTCTGCACAGGCGAGCACTATTACGCAATGGGTTCTTTTTTCAGTGAATAAGAAGGAAAAAATGTCCCAGGGTGTTGTCTCGTCTCCTGAAAACCTGCCTGGAAACAAAGCTTACTCAGACTTGTTATCATTGTTATCATACAGTAGTTTCTATTTACATTTCCTCTCAATCCCTTATCGCAATCCAATGTTACACCATCCAAAATCAGAAAAACAAGCATCAAAAAAATTGCTCTGGGAGTGACCTGAGCAGAAATTCAGTGGGGTATTTCATAGGCGAATGTCTCAAATGTGCCTGAGCATGACTGTCCTCTGTGAACCAGTGTCTGTGATCCAACACAGATGAATCAGAGGCTTTGGTGGAATTACATCTCTGGGGACTATTATCTTGTCATTCCACTTCTTCTCCACTTTATCAAGACAGCATTTGAAATCTCCTTGCTACCGTCCTCTATTATTTTTCTGGAATCAGCTTCTGATTATATTGATATTCAACAAGAACATTCACAGAGCTGTGTGGCTGCATCACAAACTGTGTTGTGATCTGATTTTAGAATATTTATTCTAAATTTTCCAACAGCCATCTCTGTTTTGTAGTTGTTGTTTTGATGAAGTGTGATTCATAACCAAATAAAAATATCACAAACTACATTGTGTATATATATATATATATATATATATATATATATATACAGGGATTGAAATTACCAGCCAATTTGGCTTCAAAATTTTTAAGTTATTCATTCATAACAAAAAACAGAAATAAACCAATAGTTTGAGTCTGTCTACACTGGGCATGACAAAGCGACCGTTGCAAATCATATTGTGTCAGTATTAGGGTTGTGCCCTATTGACAAAAAATAATATCTCAATATTTTCTGGAATTTTATCGATAAAGATAATTAGACAATATTTTGCTGAGTGTGTTATTGTGCTGATATCTTAAGGACTACCGTGGACAGCTGACACCTAAAGTTTTTGATATTCTTAACAAATGCATAAATAATGTTTTGATATTTTAAACATGAAATGTTGAATACTGATATTTGAAGTTATTTCAAAAATGAAAAGATACTTTAAATGTGAAATTAAAACCACCAGTAGGTGGCAGCAAGTTACTGTTAAGTGAGTCATTGCGATTGAACCGAATAATTTAAACAGTTGATTCATTCAGTTATGAAACAACGGCACTCTTCGTGTGATAATGATTAACTATATGAATTGATATAAATATATACATTTTCTGCCGCCTTATCTTGAATTATGTGATTATTCTTAATGCATATTAATAGACTGAATCATGCAGTGAAAGAACGCGCTCTAAATGCGCACTCGCACTAAAGGCAGTGTTGGTCTAACCAGACTTCATCACGTCGCGTATGCGTGCCTCTGTAGGTGTGTTTTGTTTGGTTTTTGCAATTTACTCGATAATGTCATGATGTCTCACGAGTTCAGTATTTGCGCTAAACCTGCGCAGATTTGGCTTGCATGAACTTCCCCAAGAAATGAATTAGTGAACATAACTTACGAAAAGTAACCCACCAAGTTGGCTAGTGATTTGACAGCGTTACCCGCCACAGCTGATTTTTACCTGCATTTGGCGGGTGTTAATTTCAAACCCTGTATATATATATATATACACATATGCATATGTGTGTGTGTGTGTGTCTATAATATGTAAAGATCTCATCTCTGGGCTGCTGTTCCCCTCCTGATCTGCAAGGGGTGCTATCCTCAAGCTTCTAGGTCACCACACTTAAAACACCAGAGACCCAGGTTCGAGTCCCACCTAAGGCGACCTCATTACGGCAAGACTGAACCATGGAAGGGAGCCCAGCAGAAGGACCTTCACCACCTTCTAATGTGGACTGTATTTTGGCAGCCCTCTCAGATCAAGCAGCATGACCAGGCGCTGTCTGAGATCGTTCATCTTTTGAATCTCCAGTCTCAAGTCTCCTCACTCTGAGAACCTCAGTCGCCTCCTGATCTTCCAAACAGATCCAATCTAGCATTCCCATCAGAGCCCAAGTTGCCAGCACCAGAGAGATTCGATGCACATATGCATATATGTGTGTGTGTGTGTCTATAATATGTAAAGATCTCATCTCTGGGCTGCTGTTCCCCTCCTGATCTGCAAGGGGTGCTATCCTCAAGCTTCTAGGTCACCACACTTAAAACACCAGAGACCCAGGTTCGAGTCCCACCTAAGGCGACCTCATTACGGCAAGACTGAACCATGGAAGGGAGCCCAGCAGAAGGACCTTCACCACCTTCTAATGTGGACTGTATTTTGGCAGCCCTCTCAGATCAAGCAGCATGACCAGGCGCTGTCTGAGATCGTTCATCTTTTGAATCTCCAGTCTCAAGTCTCCTCACTCTGAGAACCTCAGTCGCCTCCTGATCTTCCAAACAGATCCAATCTAGCATTCCCATCAGAGCCCAAGTTGCCAGCACCAGAGAGATTCGATGGCAGTCCCGAGAGATGCAGAGGGTTTATAACTCAGTGTACCCTGGCTTTCCAGCTCCAACCCAGCAGCTTTCCTACTGAGAATAATAAGGTGGCTTACACTATTACCCTCCTAACTGGCAAGGCTTTGGACTGGTGTCTGCTTTGTGGGATCAGAAGTCTCCACTGACAACTAACTTCCATTACTTTATTTCTGAGATGAAAAGCGTTTTCCACCATCCAGCCAATAGGGGAGATGTGGTTCACCACCTGCTCCACCTCTCTTAAGGTACCCAGAGTGTGGCAGAGTTCGCTATAGAGTTTGTCTCTCTTGCCACAGAGAGTGGGTGGGATCAACAAGCCTTGAGGGCTACCTTTTACCATGCCTTCTCTCCCGAGATCAAGGATACCTTAGCCTTCTGAGACCTTGTACCTGATCTGGAGTCCCTCATTGACGTGGCTATCCAGGTAGACCATCACCTCAGGGAACGCCAGCTTCCTCCATCTCTTAGTGCCCCTGAGAAACCCATGCAGCTGGGCGGAACCACAATTTCCAAAGCTTAGCACAACCAACAGATGAGGGAGAAATGCTGTCAGATGCCCTTGGTCCTACATTTCCTTGGACTTCCTCACAGGCTTGCCACAGTCTCAAGGAAATATGGTAATCCTTGTAATGGTAGAGAGATTTTCAAAGGCTTGTCACCTATCTTTGTCCAAGCTCCCCACAGCTAACCAAACTGTGGAACTGTTGATGAGGCAAGTGTTCAGGATCCACAGCTTTCCCCAGGATATGGTTTCTGATCGGGGCCCGCAGTTTATTTCCTCGTTTTGGAAGGCATTTGGTTGACTCCTCTGTCTTCCATCAGCCTGTCCTCCAGCTTCCACCCCCAGTCCAACGGCCAAACAGAGAGGGTAAATCAAGAAATTTAAAAGACATTGAGGTGTCTGGTTGCAGACAACCAATCCACATGAAACTCTCATTTAATATGACCTGAATTTGCACACAACACCCTCTACCATTCCTCCCTAGGCATGTTTCCTTTTGAGTGTCAGTATGGTTTCCCTTTCCCTTCTATTTCTCAGACAGGAGCCAGAGGTTGATGTTCCAGCTGCCACACAGCTGTTCCACAGGTGCTGGTATTCCTGGCAAAGAACACATGTTGCCTTATTGAGGGCTGCCCAACAACAACGGAGGCAGGCAAACTGACACTGGAAGGCAGGGACCCATGCTTTGCCTGGGACACAGGGTATGGCTGCGAACCAGAGACCTTCCTTTGCGGGTGGATCATCAGTCAATCATGACACAGCATGTTTACACTTGGCAGCATCAAATGACTTCTCTATCTGGATAACAGATCGGATCTCTCTTTCCTGTGCAATATTTAAATAAGTCTTACACCGTGTCTACACCGGACATGAGTGGCAAAATATTATATGAACCCATTATAATCAGTGATGCTGTCTACACTGGATGTGGCACGGCACGACACGACAAATCCCCGACAGTAAACTGTTGCCTCGTTCTGTTTATGATGTAATGACACTAAAGTTAAAATGATTTTTTAAATGAAATACGTTTTTAATGATCTTCTTCTAGCTGTTGACTTTGCTGTCTTAGTGCTTTTGGATTTGACTGCAGCCTTTGATACGGTCAACCACTCGATTCTTTTATCCAGACTCGAACAGTGTGTCGGCATTCAGGGCATAGCCCTCAAATGGTTTCAATCATATTTGACAGACAGAAGTTTTTCTGTTCACCTTGGTGATTTTTCTTCATCTGCTGCCCCTCTTTTTTGTAGCGTTCCCCAAGGATCCATATTGGGCACCATGCTGTTTTCTTTGAACATGTTGCCCTTGGGATGTATTTTCAGAAGACACAATATTTTCTCCCATTGTTATGCAGATGATGTACAAATCAATTTGCCCATCAAAACAAATGACAAAGTCTCAGTTCAGTCATTACTTAATTGCCTGAGAGATTTAAAAATATGGTTGGATCAGAACTTTCTTTGTCTTCATGAAAATAAGACTAAGATTGTTGTGTTTGGTCATCCTGGGGATTTAAGTGCCTGTGTAGATGCTCTTGGTAATTTAGGATTGTATGTTCGTCCAATTACCAAGAATCTCTGTGTGATTTTCGACAGTGCTTTTCATTTTTAAAAACAGATTAGTTCTGTTGTAAAAGCCAGTTTCTTCCAGCTGAGACTGTTGGTTAAGTCAAGCCCTACCTGCCGTGTAAGGAGTTTGAAAGAGTAATTCATGCTTTTATAACATCTAGACTAGACTACTGTAACTCTTTATATGTTGGATTGGATCAGTCTTCTCTTCAATGCTTACAGTTAGTCCAGAATGCAGCAGCTCGGCTCTTAACTGGGACTAAAATGCATGAGCACATTACCTCAGTTTTAGCTTCGCTTCACTGGCTTCCTGTCCACTTCAGGATTGATTTTAAGATTTTATTGTTTGTTTTTAAGATCTTAAATGGTCCAATCAGATGCTCCTCGATGTTCCGAGATCCAGGTTAAAAAATAAAGGTGATCAGGCTTTTTCAGTGGTTGCTCCTAATCTATGGAATAGTTTACCTGTTCACATAAGCACTGCTCAGACTGTTGTAACCTTTAAGTCGTTGCTTAAGACACACCTGTATTCCTTAGCTTTAATTTCGAAATGAGTTTGGACATTGTGACTTTTTCTACTGTGTTTGTTTTTGTTTGTATGTATATCCTGATATTGTTAAACACTTTGGTCAACCAAGGTTGTTTTTAAATGTGCTATATAAATAAAATTGAAATTGAAGTTGATTTGCAGCGGTCACTTTGTCGTATCCAGTGTCGACAGCCTCACGCTCTTGCAGCGTGGCACAACAACTGCTGGTGTGTGATAAGTCTGATATGTGTGAATTCAGGTTCTGTTATTGCTCTGTTGTTCTGTATCCTTCTGACAGTTTGGGAGAGAGGGGGGTGGGGTTTTGTCTGATGTCAACCTGCAAATGCAGACACGTTGACTGGATTGTGTTTAGGTTACACTGAGATCCGATCACAATGCGTCCTCGACTACCACTGGACCAGGACACACTGATCGGATAACATTCCAATCAGAAGTGCGTTTACACTTGTCTTTTCAATGTGTTTGTGGACAATATCCGGATACAGGTCGCACTTTAATGCCAAGTGTAAACACAGCCACTGTCTACGTGCTGCTGGATTCTTGATGGGTCTGCAGGAAGATTCAATTGGATTGTGAGAGCTTTGGCCCAGAGGAGCAGGTCCTGGGTTCTTGCTCAAGATATTTTAGACCTGACTCAGTCTCAGATCTCAGTTTCAGCGAGCCCAAGGGAACATGACACTATTGTATCTAATCCTGTTCAGTACTCTCCTCATTAGCCCTGATTCCATTCACCTGTGTCTTGCCCTTTATAAGTTTATTTGTTCCCTGCCATTGTGTTCAGTCTTGAGTCTACGTACTCCAGTCAACAGATCTCAAATTAACCTTGTGCCTTATTTTACTTTTTTTTGACCCTGGTGCCTGTTTTTATTTCTCTGTTTTGTGTAAGCTCTGCTCTATCCTAGTTTATTTTTACTTTGTAACCTTGGTTTCTCAAGTAAAGATTATTTTAATTTTTTGTTTCTCTTGGCTTTTTACTCTTCTACCCTTGGGTTCCATTGTCTACACCTAGAACACCAGATAGACATGTCCGAGTCCCACCTAAGGCGGCCTCATTACATAATACTAAAGTTATAATATATGTTTGAGATAGATAGATAGATATATTAGACAAACTAAAGTTTAAACATATATTTAAATTTATAATAATTATAATAATATTCTCTATAATCGATTCTTAAAGAAGCAAATGAAAATTATTAACAATTTGATAAACCAATTTTGGAAGTGGTATCTACTGATGAAAGAAAATTTGGCAATAGCATATCTTAACTTTTACCGCTGGCACCATCTCAATTCATTTAATCTCTCACTTCTCACACTCATAGCTTCTCTTAACTTGGCTGCATCTGAGCAGGCTGAAAACTGAAGAGCAATGGCTCTTTAAACATGACTGAAGAGTTTCTGATGTTATTGAAGAGAATGGCATAGCCCCATTACATTGCTGGGGTTTTCCAAGAGCAGGAGACATGGAAACACTAGGTGCCACATCATCTCTGAGGCACTTTGATGTATAAAGCTTGGGCAGAATGGGCACAAGTTATCGCCCTCATTTCTGGCTCTGTCAATATGCTGCTGGCTGTCAGGGTTCATTTGTAATTTTATAGAAGCTGTTAAAGTATTTAACACTGATGCTAAATATGGCTGCTGTGAATGTTCTTGGGCAGAATCTTCCATCTGTGCTTGTATGGGGTTCTGTAAATCCACAGAAAAATGTGACGTCAAAAAATAAGAATGCATTATTTCTTTAATTTTAATTCTTTAAACTGCAGTGTATTCAGTTTTGGGGAAGCTACACACTTAAAAATCAAGGTTCTTTATTGGCATCTATGGTTATGAAGAACCTTTAACATCCATGGTACCTTTTAATGACTTTTAATACCTTTTAACATCCATGGTACCTTTTAATTAATATAATGGAAAAATGTTAGATTATTAAAATGTTCTTCTCACTAAGAAAAAAAATGGTTTTAGGAACTGTTCACTGAAAGGTTCTTTGGGGAAACAAAAATGGTTCTTCAATGGCATCGCTGTAATCCCTTTTGGCACCTTCATTTTTAGTGTACTTACTTTGAAAATGTATCTTGACAAGATAGTCCAATGATATTTTAGTTGTTAGAAACACTTCAATTTAGAAAGAACCTAATTATTACCCCATCTCAGACGTTAAAAAGCTATAGCTTTTGGCTGTGCTACACCACTACACCTTGGAAACAGTAGCTTATTGTCGAAAAGCTACACTATTTTGAAAGGAGCTAAACTATTTAATCACTATTTTTAATTAGTTTTGCTTGAAATAGCTGTAAATCTTTTACAACACTCCAAAATATGGATCAGTGTTAAAGCCACCACATTTCTGGCGTATGGGTGTTCTATAGTTAAACGAGAAAATGACTGCCCATGGTGCTTCTGTCTAATGCTTTTGTTGCCGACACTGTGTTATTTAAGTACAATCTGCGATCACAAGTATAATGTATAATACTAGCAGTCAAATGCTTTATTACATCCTGCATCCGGTCATTTGAGCCAGAAGCCAAAGGCAAGGCTTATACTTTGCTGTAGATTCTCAGATGCACACAAATACAAATGCACATATACACAAAGGAACATTCTCAGTCATTTTCTCTTTCCCTCTTTTTTGCGCACACACAGTCAAACATTCCTTTGGTTTGTTCTTGGCCACACAAGCATGAATTTGCAGCAATTTCATTCAGTGCAATAAAGGCTTCTCTCTCCAGACCCTGATAGCACATGGAGCTCTTGTTTGGCAGAGTACCAGCGGGCTGCTCCGTCCAAGAGAGAGTGAAAGGGAGAGCCCACATACGGAGTCCAGAGACCACTCACCCTCAAAGCGTGCCTCAGCTCTCAGGGTGATGAAATATTCATTGAGCATGCTCAAATTCACAGTGCACGTTTCCTCCATTTTTAAAGTGGCACAGAAGTGGGACTTCTCATCATATTGGCCATAATTCAATCAGGTTTTCATCTGGTGATCGTCAAATGCACACATACCGTCTGGCTGGATAAACACACAAGTATTTTGACTTCCCAAAGCTATCAGGTCATATTACTCTCATTGAGGTGGCTGACTTACTTGGGACCGCTATAGTTCTGTCAACACTAACTCTAATCCATTTGTATTGCGTACCTTTGTAACTCCAGCAGATAGCTGAGATCAGCTTATCTTGTTTCTACAGCGCACAATTAATAAATGCAGAGTTCTGTGCAAATCACTTTTTGTTGGGATCAGTCTTTTTGTTTTGCATATGCTTCAAATCCTACGTTCATAATGCATCAATTTAAACATTGTAGCTAATGAAACTGGTACAAAATGCACAGCTATAATTAATCACTATATGTCAGGAATAAGTAATTTTTTATAGCATAGACCAGGGGTATTCAATTAAAGTTCCAAGAGGTCCATTTCCTTCCCATGGAGGTCTGGACAATATATATATATATATATATACAGTGGGTACGGAAAGTATTCAGATCCCCTTACATTTTTCGCTCTTTGTTATATTGCAGCCATTTGCTAAAATCATTTAAGTTAATTTTTTTTCCTCATTAATGTACATGAAATTGAGACAGGACCGGACCGTTTTAGCAATGTGGTCTGAGAAAGTAAGCTGATCATCAATCATAACTCCAAGGTTTCTGGCTGTTTTTGAAGGAGTTATGGTTGATGTGCCTAACTGGATGGTGGAATTGTGATAAAACGATGGGTTTGCTGGAATATATATATACACATACAGTATATACGGAAAGTATTCAGACCCCCTTAAATTTTTCACTCTTTGTTATATTGCAGCCATTTGCTAAAATCATTTAAGTAAATTTTCAGATGAAAACACAAAGATTTTTAGAAAAATAATTCATCTCTGTAAGTCCATATAATGCAAGTGAATAGTAACCCAAAAGTTGTGTCTCCAGCTGTGTCTTCAAGTGACACATTCATGAACACAGTGGCCACTCGCTTTGTTCATGAATGAAGCTGGTTTAAATTATGGAATTTTAAGTTTTAGTTGGAGTATCCCTTTAATTCTCCAGCGTTGTCCACTTCATTATCTGTAAAAATCTCATGTTTATGTTCTGAAGAATCCAATTTTTGTGAAAAGACCTTTATGTATGAAATACTGTCAGTTTCAGATCTCAAAACTTTAAAAAGGCAATTTTTTGATAAAGTTCTTCAAACATGACTCTAAACTTCTATTTAGACATCAAATGGATGAATATATTTGGCACATTATAGTTGTTGTACTAGCAAAACATTATTTACAAAGAAGTCAAATGAACACAGAGATCAATAACTAAAATGAAGAAAATAACAACAGGGAAATTGTACAGGTCCATTCATTTACTGAATACTGCTATCCTTCTGTTATTAGTTTTTCTTTTGATGTCACATGATATTTAAATGTCCGTTAAAAACCACTCTGTCTCTTAAATCACAGACACTTTCACACATGTAAACACAATCATTCTGTAGCCAACAAGGGAAGGGTGAGATGTGAGTGATGAAGGAATAAGGCTACATAATTCATGTGTGTGGGCACGTGTCACTTCATTCTGACAAGAGAATTCTAGTGATTAAAAGCAACATAACTTCAAATTAACACTGATGACAAATGAGACTGAGTGATCCTTTGTTCTGACCCTCACCCACTGATGCAATTAATCTATTATGTGTACATGACTACATGCCAGCAGAGTAATCATGAAATAATAGTGGGGGTTTTTCTGGTTAATGCATGTTAAAACCTACATTTTATGCAGCATAAATATTAAACAAATAATGTAGATTGGAGACACAAGTCTCTATGGAAACAGAAATAATGCAGTATATGTTATTTGTCTGTGTTTTCCTGAGATTACTAAACTGAAGTGCAGGTTCATGTTTGGCTTGTAATTTCTTTGATGTGAAAGTGCTATTCAAGTAAATGGGTCAATAGCCACAGCAATAATAACAGTCCTCTGTGAAGAAAAAAGGGTAATGCTCTACAGATAAAACACCTATCTCACTGTCTTCCTAATATTAGGAATAATCAGGGAATGATGTTGGGAACTGCTTGAAAACGATTATTTTTATTTTAAAAAAATATTTGATTTTGGTGTGAGTAATTATTTTATTTGAAATTATGTATCTTAATTTACACTAAATCATTCCAGCAACTGGGGGTCAGTAAGATGTTTTACTTTTTAAAATAATTTTCTTACAGTAATATTGTGAAATATTATTACAATTTTAAATAAATATTTTTATTTTTTAATATTTCAAAATATATTTTATTCATGTGAGGGCAAAGCTGAATTTTCAGCAGTCATCACTCCAGTCTTCAGTGTCACATGATCCTTCAGATATCATTCTAATATGCTGATTTGCTGCTCAAGAAACATTTCTTTTCATTATCAATTTTGAGAGCAGTTGTGCTGTTTAATAATTTTTTGTGAAAATGTTTTCTTCATGATTTTTGTGTTGAATCGAAGGTTCATACACCATTTATTTAAAATAAAATGTAACACTAAATAAGGCTTTACTGTTACTTTTGATCAATTTAATGCGTCCTTGCTGAATAAAATATTAATTTTGTTTATTAAATTAAAGTAAAAAAAAGTTTGTTTTATACATAAAGTGAAAACAGCATATGAGTCAAACTACTATTGTGATTTTACCCATTAAAACAGACATGTTAAACATTAAACTAATAACAACAGTGTTAAAAGAAAGAAGGAAAGGTATTTGCCTTGTTTTCAACTTGACTACACAGTCCTATAATGTGAGTGGGTAATAATGTATAAAAAATGTGTGATTGTTAGGAAACAAAATGAGACAAACAACACAATCAATCTGTAAATGTCAGTAATGCTGCTAAGTTGGTCCTTGCAGCACTCACAGAGTTGTGAGAGAAAGGATGGAGCCAGACTCTTACAACATATCACTGAGCCACACAACAGGGCTACTGCTCATCAGGATAGGAATTACATTAAAGTTGTAAAACAACTGCTCCTACACACACACCTCACTCTCTTTCTTTCTCTCCTTTCTGTTGACTGTTCTGCTGTGACATGAAACATGGCAGAAACAGAAATTTTGTGCATTTTTGTCATTTTGTGTTTTTAAAGCCCTCCAAAAAGAGAGTCAGGCTGAAACTATACTTTAATTAAATATCAGTGAAATAGGGAAATGTACACTGTTGTTCAAAAAATATATATTTTTCTTTTATTCTGAAATGATGCACAAAATTCATCAAAAATGACTGTAAAGAGCATTATTATTATTATTAAATATTTACATTATTACAGAATACATTTTTTTTCATCAAAGAACTTTCTATTCAAGAATCCTGAATCCTTAACCACAATTTCCACAAAAACATTAAGTGCACAGTGTTTTCATTGATAATAATAAGATATGTTTCCTGAGCAGCAAATCAGCATATTAGAACGATTTCTGAAGGTTCATGTGACACTGAAGACTGGAGTAATGGCTGCTGAAAATTCAGCTGTTTTTAAAAAAATTATTGTATTTTTAATCAAATAAATGCAGCCTTGGTCAGCATGAGAGATATCTTTCAAGAACATAACAATAAATCTTACAAACCCCAAATTTTTGAATAGTAGTATTGTCAGAAATATACAACTTGTCAATGGCCATTAATGGAGAAAGATGCTTTCTGCAGTTGTATTGTGTAGTTACAGCATCTACCAGCAGGAGCTAACTGAAACATGCTAAACATTAAAGGTTTAAAGGTGGGGTAAGCGATTTTTCAAAAACACTTTTTAAAACTGATTCGGGCCGACTAGCAAAACAATCTTGTAGCCAATCAGCAGTAAGGGGCGTGTCTACTCATGATGTGGAGGAGAGAGAGTTCAGTACACAGGACGGACATTAGCCGAGCCGAGCGACAGAAAGATAGAGACGGCGGATAAAAAAACAAAAGAGGAAAACGTCTGCGGAACAAAAGAAGGCTTAAGGCAAGAAGTAGGACCTGTGTAAACATCGGATCAGCTTTCCAGCGCTGGAGAGAACTCAAGGAGCGGAAGGTCTGTTTACTGAATACTGCTATCCTTCTGTTATTAGTTTTTCTTTTGATGTCACATGATATTTAAATGTCCGTTAAAAACCACTCTGTCTCTTAAATCACAGACACTTTCACACATGTAAACACAATCATTCTGTAGCCAACAAGGGAAGGGTGAGATGTGAGTGATGAAGGAATAAGGCTACATAATTCATGTGTGTGGGCACGTGTCACTTCATTCTGACAAGAGAATTCTAGTGATTAAAAGCAACATAACTTCAAATTAACACTGATGACAAATGAGACTGAGTGATCCTTTGTTCTGACCCTCACCCACTGATGCAATTAATCTATTATGTGTACATGACTACATGCCAGCAGAGTAATCATGAAATAATAGTGGGGGTTTTTCTGGTTAATGCATGTTAAAACCTACATTTTATGCAGCATAAATATTAAACAAATAATGTAGATAATGCAGTATATGTTATTTGTCTGTGTTTTCCTGAGATTACTAAACTGAAGTGCAGGTTCATGTTTGGCTTGTAATTTCTTTGATGTGAAAGTGCTATTCAAGTAAATGGGTCAATAGCCACAGCAATAATAACAGTCCTCTGTGAAGAAAAAAGGGTAATGCTCTACAGATAAAACACCTATCTCACTGTCTTCCTAATATTAGGAATAATCAGGGAATGATGTTGGGAACTGCTTGAAAACGATTATTTTTATTTTAAAAAAATATTTGATTTTGGTGTGAGTAATTATTTTATTTGAAATTATGTATCTTAATTTACACTAAATCATTCCAGCAACTGGGGGTCAGTAAGATGTTTTACTTTTTAAAATAATTTTCTTACAGTAATATTGTGAAATATTATTACAATTTTAAATAAATATTTTTAATATTTCAAAATATATTTTATTCATGTGAGGGCAAAGCTGAATTTTCAGCAGTCATTACTCCAGTCTTCAGTGTCACATGATCCTTCAGAAATCATTCTAATATGCTGATTTGCTGCTCAAGAAACATTTCTTTTCATTATCAATTTTGAGAGCAGTTGTGCTGTTTAATATTTTTTTGTGAAAATGTTTTCTTCATGATTTTTGTGTTGAATCGAAGGTTCATACACCATTTATTTAAAATAAAATGTAACACTAAATAAGGCTTTACTGTTACTTTTGATCAATTTAATGCGTCCTTGCTGAATAAAATATTAATTTTGTTTATTAAATTAAAGTAAAAAAAAGTTTGTTTTATACATAAAGTGAAAACAGCATATGAGTCAAACTACTATTGTGATTTTACCCATTAAAACAGACATGTTAAACATTAAACTAATAACAACAGTGTTAAAAGAAAGAAGGAAAGGTATTTGCCTTGTTTTCAACTTGACTACACAGTCCTATAATGTGAGTGGGTAATAATGTATAAAAAATGTGTGGTTGTTAGGAAACAAAATGAGACAAACAACACAATCAATCTGTAAATGTCAGTAATGCTGCTAAGTTGGTCCTTGCAGCACTCACAGAGTTGTGAGAGAAAGGATGGAGCCAGACTCTTACAACATATCACTGAGCCACACAACAGGGCTACTGCTCATCAGGATAGGAATTACATTAAAGTTGTAAAACAACTGCTCCTACACACACACCTCACTCTCTTTCTTTCTCTCCTTTCTGTTGACTGTTCTGCTGTGACATGAAACATGGCAGAAACAGAAATTTTGTGCATTTTTGTCATTTTGTGTTTTTAAAGCCCTCCAAAAAGAGAGTCAGGCTGAAACTATACTTTAATTAAATATCAGTGAAATAGGGAAATGTACACTGTTGTTCAAAAAATATATATTTTTCTTTTATTCTGAAATGATGCACAAAATTCATCAAAAATGACTGTAAAGAGCATTATTATTATTATTAAATATTTACATTATTACAGAATACATTTTTTTTCATCAAAGAACTTTCTATTCAAGAATCCTGAATCCTTAACCACAATTTCCACAAAAACATTAAGTGCACAGTGTTTTCATTGATAATAATAAGATATGTTTCCTGAGCAGCAAATCAGCATATTAGAACGATTTCTGAAGGTTCATGTGACACTGAAGACTGGAGTAATGGCTGCTGAAAATTCAGCTGTTTTTAAAAAAATTATTGTATTTTTAATCAAATAAATGCAGCCTTGGTCAGCATGAGAGATATCTTTCAAGAACATAACAATAAATCTTACAAACCCCAAATTTTTGAATAGTAGTATTGTCAGAAATATACAACTTGTCAATGGCCATTAATGGAGAAAGATGCTTTCTGCAGTTGTATTGTGTAGTTACAGCATCTACCAGCAGGAGCTATGGGGATATGCAAATCAGTTAAACCATGTCACACTGGATGAGATAAAATTAGACAAAGCTTAGGAAACAAAAAATACTGTGCTGTTTTATCATTGTTTGCACATCTCATGTAAACAGGAAATGTAATAGCTCTTATCTACGCAGTTAAAGATACCGATAATGGGCAGTTAGATAAATGTAGCAACACTTTATGAATAAGGCATGAAATTACCCTCCCCAAGGGAGAAATTAGTAAAACCTGGCAGCCAGTTTCCACCATAATACATCAAAGTTGCTCTTCGTTGGGCATGACATAATCGGGAATGCTTTAATGCAATGTTTTTTTGCACAATCAAACTTACACGATTAGCACAGAAACTTGCTTAGCACTGGAAACCATGTCTTGTTCTGGCAATAACAAACCTACTTTAGTACTCTACGGGGCAATAGAGTTCCCTTCAAATGTTTGTACCATTGAACCAGATGTGATATTATTAAGCTATAATATAAACATATCTACTTTAGCTAGCTTCCTCAGCAAGATTGTCTTTAGGTTTTCTTTTTCATGACAGTAGTTGGCCTGAAGGGAAAAACCAACACACTCTCATGGCAATTCATAACTATTTTACATTTTGGTGAATTGGTGGCTAATTCACACGAGTTTGTTTGGCCTCATTCATACATTTTTATACAACCCCACTGCCGATTAAATCTAGGGGTGGATCTTTCTCCTAAAAAGCGTACATTTTCAAACCGAATCACATCAAACTAATTCATCGAAATCACAGTCACTTTTTCTCATGAGATCAGGATGGAAAAACAGACTGCAAAAGAAGACTAATGTCTACTATATCACCGCTTGAGGCAGTGTTGAGAATGCAACATGTTCTTGCACTGTATGAATCACAGTTTGATACATTTCTGAACACAAGAGCAGACAAAACTGAGTTTGTGTAGCTAAAAGCATCTGCAATCACGTACTTGCATAGAGTAGGCCTTTGTTTTGTGCTTAAATCTCCATGTATGCCACTCCATCAAAACAGAAGAGGCTTTTACTCTGCACTACCCATACAAATCTTTTGTTCTTTACTATCTTCAAAAGATATTAAGCATGTTCAAATGAGGTGTTTCATAAAAGACTATGCAATTACTGTAAAAGGTGTATTGGAATGTAGGAGACGTGACATACGATGGATCTATTTTTAGTTGGATGCAAGGAGTTAGTTACCATAGATTTCCTCTTTCTCTGTGCCTCTTTTTCATCTCACACATACACACTCTATCTCGCATTGTTGTAGCGTCCACCTTTAGTTAGAGTCCTCCATAGTTGCTATGGAGACAGCCCCCCCCCCCCCCCCCATCTTTACTCACTGGGTTATTTTCCGTTTCAGACACAGCATATATTCATAATATAACATGGCCTCTCATGCTGTATCGCTACATACAAAGAAAGAAACTATTGGTCATGTGAATGCCACAGTGCGTTACTGTTCCAGTAATTGTAAGAAGAAAGTAATAGGCCACGCCAACTTAAGGAATTAAAATCCAAATGTGAAGTGACATGTGACATGTGGCCAAGTATGGTGACCCATACTCGGAATTAGTGCTCTGCATTTATCCCATCCAAAGTGCACACACACAGCAGTGAACACACACACACCGTGAACACACACCCAGAGCAGTGTAGCAAATGTAAGAGATAATATTTTAAATAGTGTTACATAAATATGCAGAAATGCCATATTACTAAAATGGTCTATATCCATCTCCTACTATTTAAACATTGTAATAATAGACCTCAGTTACTAATAATCTCATACCTTTGGGTATTTAAGTGAGTTGAAAATGTCTTGTGAGAGTATGAATCTGAATTATTCTAAAAGAGAGCTTGCCCAGCAGAAGTAATTTGCATAAAAAATGTCCATATAAGGGCTTTCTGTACAATCTTACATCTCTCTTTCTTTTGACTCTCAGTTCAAGTGCCAATTTTCAAAACCAGTTAAAACACACACACACATTTTATATAGGCCAGACTACACCCGACCAGACTCTCATTTGCATTCGCTGTGCATTCGCATATAGACCCTACTCAGGTTAAAAGCCATATTGAATTTGACATGGATGAAAACGAAGCTGTGAGTGACAGACTTGCAGGATCCTAGATCATGCATTTTTCACAACTCACAACTTTCAAAATTGTTTTATTAAGTTTTTGGCCACTGAAAGGTTTTTTTCAGCTGAACAGTTGTTATGTTGTTGAACAATAATCATGTTGAATACACTGTATACTCCTTCACAGCCTCGTTTTCTTTCCTGTCAAAATATGGTGCTCCTCTGACTAAAGGTCTGTAGGTGGCAGATTTTTGCTATGTATTTTTTTATTTTACTAAACTGATACTCAAACATTATATCTTCATAGAGTCACTTAGCTATTCCGTTTCTAATAAAATATGTTTTTAGAAACTTGTTTCTTAGGCTATCGGAAATGTTATTTTTGCATGGTAAGTGGTTTCAGTTGGTTTTAAATGTTATCGTAAATTTATATTAAATTTCAGTTCAAGTTTATTGATGAGTGACACCAGTAATTGTAGAAAGTGAATCACCCTCCTCAGAAGCTGAAGGAGTCAGCTGAATTGCAAAGGTCATCCCAGGACACTGGGAAATGCCTCATACCTTTCTGCTGACCACAGTATATCCTAATGGGGCTGGCAGAGTAATGTCAGTCAATTACTAATCATGTTCTGAAGACCATATTGCTGTTGTGGGGAAGTAGGAAAGTTTTAAATCTTTTGTTTGCAGAGAAGCAGGAATAAATAACCATCTGGATATGGAAAACAAGAATCTGAGCTGCTCATTCATCCAGGGGATCTGGGAAGCATGTTGAGCTTTAGTGTTCCAGAGATGTGTTAAGCTTACTGCACATCTTGTGTAGGCAAATGTATGGGACAGTCATAGTGACTACTGCTGTCCTCTAAACATATGCCTGTCTAGAGTATTTCTGAAAGAAGGGAAATATGTGCAGCTTCTATCACCATGGCGATGACGGGCTGAGTAAACAGTGGGTCTGCTGACAGGCTACCGCAGTGACTAATGACGGCAATGAGGTCATTTGTTCCAAAGTGATGGGACTGGGAGGAACTCAAATCTGGTGTGTATGTGTAGCCTCACCCATAGATAGAGTGAAAATTACCTAACTTGTTTATCCTATACCCTGTTGTGCTATTCACCTTATTTTTAATGTAAGAGTTGCTGCGGCCATTTGTAAATGGAACGAACGAGGTTTCTGGTGTCATGCACTTCCAGATATTTTTAGCTGTACAAAAGAGCTCATTATGAATACCTGTATTTCTTATTATATTATTTTAACATATTATCGTGGTATTGTATTTTTTGTTTACTGCACTTTGTTATTCTTCTAGTTATTTAATTTAGTGGCTAATCAGAAGTTCCAAAGAAGATTATATTTCAATATTTTGTCGCTTATTGAACAATCTTGACTTGTATGTTTAAGGCCATTTTAAAGCTCAAAAAAAGATATTTAACTTTGAAGCATCAGGTTTATTCCTCATGACCTTTCTAACTGATTATAAAAAAAAATTGTTTTCCCCCCATGAAAAATCTACATCTGTTTAGACTCTCATAGACCTTTGTAAAAACATGAATGCAATCTTTTACTGTATTTTCTACTATGAGTTTTTGCTGTGGTTGAATTGACCCGAGACAGAAACATGAATGTCACTACAATGACTAACAGTTATATTTATGAAATTTGCATGTCTACTTTGTGATTCAACAAACAAGTTAATGCTGCAATAAATTTAAATGACTATTACACATATAACTTTGGAGTTTTGGGACCTCAAACATGAACATAAAGTCAGAAAATAATGGTTAACAACAACACCACATTAGTTCTCAAATGTGCCTCTGCGTATTAACCCTTGGATAAAAATAGGTAAATTCAAATCATCTTATTAATGTGTAACATTTAATTGCTTCCAGTAAAAACGATGATCAACCCAGAGCCCACAAAACATCTGCTCCTTTGTGGGTGCATAATTCTAGCAATTCTGACAGCCTCTTTGAGATGAGAACTGTGCACAGTACACACACTCTCATCTTTGATTATGCATGAACTACCCCCTCCGTTTGCTCCGGCTGCCACTACGTGGTGCGGTTGCCTTGGTAACCGACAGGAGGCAGACCTGAGGTGGGCAACAATAGGATTTTCCATGTGTGTAATGTGAGAAAGCCAGTGAAGATTCTACTGCCTTCATCTCAGCATATCAAACACTGCATTTAATGCTGGAGAGAATCTGTACAACTGAATCAAGAATTAAGTTATAGATTCAATATTTTAGTTTCATTTAATAATGCATAGTGTACATGTGCTTAAATTTAATTAGTTAAACAGCAATGTGTAAACAATTCAAGTTTATTTGTATAGTGCTTTTCACGATACAAATCATTGCAAAGCAACTTTACAGAAAATTCAGTTTCTACTATATTTAGTGGTAGCTTATCAGTGGTGACTGTCAGTTAATGTACATATGGCAGAAATGTATGGAAAAATCTATTAAATACGTAATCAAACAGACAATGAACACTTTTAACAGCAATGATTATATGATGCAATCAAACTTATAGCAAAATGTTGTAGTTCTGCATGTTGTTTCAGGGTTGGCATCATCTGAGGTCCTCTGAGGGGTTGCATCATCTCTTCTCAGGTGTTCTGGATCCAGACTGAAGCTTGTGTAAATCCTAGTTACCACGGGATGGCAATCCCAAAGAGATGTGTCTTTAATCTAGATTTAAACAGAGAGAGTGTGTCTGAACCCCAAACGTTATCAGGAAGGCTATTCCAGAGTTTGGGAGCCAAATGCGAAAAAGCTCTACCTCCTTTGATGGATTGTAGCGTGGTAGAAGACTAGTTAGCTACGCAGGAGCAAAGCCGTTAAGGGCCTTATAGGCACGTAATAATATTTTATAACTGATACGGAATTTAATAGGTAGCCAGTGCAGAGACTGTAAAATTGGGGTAATATGATCATATTTTCTTGACCTGGTAAGGACTCTAGCCGCTGCATTTTGGACTACCTGTAGCTTGTTTATTGAAGATGCAGGACAACCACCTAGCAGTGCATTACAATAGTCCAGTCTAGAGGTCATGAATGCATGAACTAGCTTTTCTGCATCAGAAACAGGTAACATGTTTCGTAGCTTGGCAATGTTTCTAAGATGGAAGAACGCTGTTTTTGTAACATGGGAAATATGAGTTTCAAAAGACAAGTTGCTATCTAATATAACACCCAGATTTTTGACTGTAGAGGAAGTAACAGTACATCAGTCTATAGTTCTAAACAGAAGGCTTTAGTATGCAATGCCTGTCAACATTGTGATAATCTGACTGTAGTTGTTTGTCTTTAGATATGTGGTTCAACATGTTGGATTATTATTCTCTTTGGCTTTCCCTTCACTAAAATTATTGCATCACACCAGCCTTCATCCTAACTAAACAAAAGAATGGTGCCTATCAAGAAAGACTGATTTTGTGGCTAAAAAGAATAGTTGAGATCATGTTAGTTCAAGGTATGCTGTTGGTACTGATCTAGTTGGTGGACCAGCATAGCCATGTTGTTCTCCAACAAAAACATATTTCTGATGAAGCTGGTTGACCAATTAAGGGAGGTTAACTGGTTAACAGTGATGTATAGAATTGCAATTATTTTCACTACATTTCTAATTTAAATCTTTTTTGTTGTTGTTGTTGTTGGCTAGTTGTGAATTGCTGTTTTCTTGAATTTTCTAGTATTTTCATTCTGGCAACATTTCAGCAGTAAGGATTTGTGTAAATAATTTTCTCTCGCTTTTTAGAATCAGAATAAGCAATGTGCATTTGAAGATTTGAGGCAGTTGTTTTCATTTGAACTGATCGAACCGGTTTGAGATCGGAACGGTTCCACAGTAGCCCCTCACTGCAGAACACAAGATCCAGGGGGCGTGGATGGATCCACATCTAGGGGGTGGAGATTGGTAGGTTTAGGGGTGGAGATAGGTTTAGGGATCAGGGGGTGGAGACGGGTAGGTTTAGGTATAGGTGGGAGGAGTTGGATCTGGATCCAACCACGCCCCCTAGAACACCTTGCGTGTTGCGTGCTTATAGGCCTAGGCTATATGCAGATGTATTGAGTTAATTTTAAGTTAAATGTTATATTTGATAGCAAATATTATTTCATGGTTAGGTAATTACAAAGTAAAGGGGAAATTTTCAGTGAATTGGTCTAACCGGTCTAAACAGTTTGAATTGATCGGAAAGGTTCCAATGTAAAAGACTCACTCAAATGAGTCGGTTAAGTGGTTCCTCCAAAATACCTACACATGCGTAGGCTACACATGCCAAGTGTTACAGTTTAATAGTCAAATGTCATATATTATAGCAAATAATGCTTCATGGTTAGGTTTTAATTACAGAGAAACTGTAATTTTCCAGTGAATTTGTCGAACCGATCTAAACTGTTTAAATTGTTAAGGAACAGTTCAGTTCGAATTGAGCGGTTACACCAAACTACCGTGTGCATATATGCTTATGCACACTGAGTGTTACATCAAGGCTAAGTATTATATATGGTAGTTAAAGGGATAGTTCACCTTCAGTTGCTGGTCCCCATTGACTTCCATAGTATGGGGGAAAAAACACTATGCAAGTCAATGGGGACCAGCAACTGAAGGTGAACTATCCCTGTGAAATAATATTGTTTAATATTGTTTCATAGTTTGTTTAATTGCAGAAAAAGTCTCTCCCTCTACTGTCTGGCACAGCTCACAGCAAGCAATGGCCTGGTTTTTGGCCAACCTCAGCTGCCATGAACAGCAGGAAGCAGAGTCGTGATGGGAAAGGCTGTGAGAGCATGTATACCAGACAATAACCAAGTGAGCAAGACTCAATATACTTTTCTGTTCGCCCACAGCCTCCCACAATCTCTATCCACACCATACGACGTCTGTGGAGGGCGAATGGGGATGTAAAACATGCCGTACTGGAGGAAGAGTTTCAGTGTGAAGAATAATACCCACACCTGCAGTTACTGACTGTTCCTGATTTCTATTGGCAACAATGCTGAGTTTTGCATAGAGAACATGAGAGAAAGCATGGGAGGCAGTAAACCATGAAACTGACCCAGTGGTGAAAGAAGCAGCTTTCTTCAAAGAGGAGGGGAGGAGGATGGGATGGAGGTTTGCTGATGCACACATAAAAAAAAAAGACAACAACAAAAAAAAAACACACACTGACACAAAAGACAAATGTCAATTTGTCCGGCACATACACTGAAAATGTGTTAAAAAATTTCCTACAGCTCTGCATTTTGAACTTAAAATGCATATTCCGTACAGAAACATCAGACGGTCATTAAAATGTTATAAATATGTTGTACTTTTTTAATTTACTTTGTATGCTAAGAGGCCCTTAATGTGAGGCATCGCCCTTTCACTGTTGCTAATTTCCAAGGTCTTTGACAATGTCATAACAGTAATACAGGCTAGGACAGTCTTATGTCTGTCGTTATGGAATGAGGAGGGCAATGGAAAGAAAGAGAACGCTGCTCAGGACTTTTTGGGAAGACAATTTGGGGGGGGGTTGTTTAGGGGGGGAGCATAGTTCAGGGAGTACCATAATATTGTTTACACCCAAAGGTACTGACAGCTTCATGGACTTGCACGCCATCTAGTGTATATTGTCCATCAGAAACAGAAAGAGCTTTATTGCCAAGTGTGTTTGTTTACACACACAAGGAATTTGTCTTGGTGTCAGGAGCTTTCAGTACAGGTAATAAAGTGAAATAAATCACTAATAATAAAGACAATATGCTTTTCACAGTTTTCAGGTTAAAAAAGTGGTTTGATGTTGTACCTCAAAAAAAGGCGTAAGCTTAGGGTTGCCAACTGTTCCGTTTAATACGGAATCGTCGCGTATTTAAGGCATCAAAGAAGCGTTCCGTATGAAAGCTATACGGAACGCAGTTTGTCCCGTATTTATATGCCGTATGAACACTTAGACCATACGAATAACAAACCCTAAATTGAGAATGTATCATTCTTTTTTTAACAAGTGTTTGATTTGTGAACATAGCCGTTCCAGGGAGGTGTTACGACCAAGTGGAATCCTCTGCGGCTGGTCGCTCCTGCTTCACAGCGAGCGGGACTCACGCTAACGGAGTGGGGGTTTTTAACGACCGCGTTTCGACTTCAGCAAATCAGTTTGAGCAAATGCAAACAACGTGATTCCAACATCCAGCCATGCAAGAAAACGTGCATTTTACCTGAGGGAAGACATGATCAATAAGGAAAGTCGTATTTCTCTAATGTATAGGCCTACACCTAGAAAAAGACAACAACAAAAAAAACACACACACTGACACAAAAGACAAATGTCAATTTGTCCGGCACATACACTGAAAATGTGTTAAAAAATTTCCTACAGCTCTGCATTTTGAACTTAAAATGCATATTCCGTACAGAAACATCAGACGGTCATTAAAATGTTATAAATATGTTGTACTTTTTAAATTTACTTTGTATGCTAAGAGGCCCTTAATGTGAGGCATCGCCCTTTCACTGTTGCTAATTTCCAAGGTCTTTGACAATGTCATAACAGTAATACAGGCTAGGACAGTCTTATGTCTGTCGTTATGGAATGAGGAGGGCAATGGAAAGAACGAGAACGCTGCTCAGGACTTTTTGGGAAGACAATTTGGGGGGGGGTTGTTTAGGGGGGGAGCATAGTTCAGGGAGTACCATAATATTGTTTACACCCAAAGGTACTGACAGCTTCATGGACTTGCACGCCATCTAGTGTATATTGTCCATCAGAAACAGAAAGAGCTTTATTGCCAAGTGTGTTTGTTTACACACACAAGGAATTTGTCTTGGTGTCAGGAGCTTTCAGTACAGGTAATAAAGTGAAATAAATCACTAATAATAAAGACAATATGCTTTTCACAGTTTTCAGGTTAAAAAAGTGGTTTGATGTTGTACCTCAAAAAAAGGCGTAAGCTTAGGGTTGCCAACTGTTCCGTTTAATACGGAATCGTCGCGTATTTAAGGCATCAAAGAAGCGTTCCGTATGAAAGCTATACGGAACGCAGTTTGTCCCGTATTTATATGCCGTATGAACACTTAGACCATACGAATAACAAACCCTAAATTGAGAATGTATCATTCTTTTTTTAACAAGTGTTTGATTTGTGAACATAGCCGTTCCAGGGAGGTGTTACGACCAAGTGGAATCCTCTGCGGCTGGTCGCTCCTGCTTCACAGCGAGCGGGACTCACGCTAACGGAGTGGGGGTTTTTAACGACCGCGTTTCGACTTCAGCAAATCAGTTTGAGCAAATGCAAACAACGTGATTCCAACATCCAGCCATGCAAGAAAACGTGCATTTTACCTGAGGGAAGACATGATCAATAAGGAAAGTCGTATTTCTCTAATGTATAGGCCTACACCTAGATAAAACAATTTACATTTAAATAACTTCCAGCGTATTCTTAACCTTGAATATCATTCTTAAAACACAAAATAACCAATGAAGTGTCAAGCACCCAAAGAAGTCCATATTTATTCTATAAGTTATCTTTAATTGAAAAAATATGCATTTTCATATTTACTGTAGGCTATATTACACACACACATATCAGAAGACAGAAGGAGCTTTATTGCCAAGTATGTTTGCACATACAAGTAATTTGTTTTAGTGTCACAAGCTTTCAGTACACAGACACAACAACAACACAGATAATAAAAATAAGATGTGAATAAAATACACATATGTATAAATATAAATAAAGCACACACACACACACACACACACAAAGGATAATTATGTACAGGTGTGCTATAGATAAAATACTGTAGAATATGAATAGAATAAAAAATAAAGTTGTAGGGATGTACTAGAATGTAAAGTGATGAATAATATAAGGTTATTGCACATATTTGTATTGCACAATGGGAGAACATTTAACTGTTCATGAGGTAGCCTATAGCCTATATATATATGAATATATACACTGCCGTTCAAAAGTTTGGGATCAGTAAGATTTTTAATGTTTTTATGCTCATCAAGCCTGCATTTATTTGATAAAAAATGTAAAAACTGTAATTTTGTGAAATAGCCTATTATTGCAATTTAACAAAACTGTTTTCTATTTTAATATACTTTAAAATGTAATTTATTCCTGTGAAGCAAAGCTGAATATTCAGCATCATTATTCCAGATTTTAGTGTCGCATGATCCTTCACAAATCATTCTAATATGCTGATTTATAATCAATGTTGGAAACAGTTGTTTTGCTTGATATTTTTTGGGACCTGTGATATTTTTTCAGGATACTTTGATAAATAAAAAGTTAAAATATAGTTAAACCATTTTGTGTTAAATATAGCCTACACAACTATTCCAAAAAAGGTTTGGCGTCAGTAAAAAAAAAAAAATGTCTTCTTCTTTTTTTTTTAAAGAAACTTTTAGAATACTTTTATTCAGCAAGGATGTGTTAAATGGATAAAAAGTGATATTGTTAGAAAAGATTTCTATTTTGAATAAATTCTGTTCTTTTTAACTTTTTATTTTGTTTATGGAACACAGGTTCCAAAAAAATATTAAGCAGCACAACAGTTTCAACACTGATAATAAATCAGAATAAGAATGATTTATAAAAGGATCATGTGACACTGAGGACTGGAGTAATGATGCTGAAAATGCAGTGCCAGCTTTAGCTTCAGCTGGGGAAAAGTGGAGGGTTCAGATGGACCCAGTATGTATAACAATCGTTTGGACTGTACCATTAAGAAAGACGGGTTCAAGTACCTCTCCAACCGAAAATACTGGCATCCTGAACTGAGATTATGCCCACGCAAGTGAGTCAACACAAATGTTTTGTTTTCTTAATGACAGATACTATAATATTGTATTTTATTATAATAAAATAATGTGTTATTTATTATTATATACTTTTTTCTTATTCCTCACAGGATGTGTGGGGATCATTTCTCAGAAATTGAGCCCAGTTTGCCCAGGATGTACGTGTGGGTCCTTGATCTCTTCTCTTACATTCTGGGAGTCCATCAGGCAGAAGTGCACAAAGTGGTCCTCAACGTTGAACGTTGTTTTTTGAAAAGGAATCATCAGCCCAAGATTCAGTGGACTTTAACTTCATGCAAAAGGAAGAAAAAAAGGTCCAAAACTGCAACCCATGTTCATGAAGAGAATATCACTGGCATAGTATGAAATCAGCACAGTTCCCAACATCCTGTTTGTTTCCCTGCATCAACAGCAGCAAATTGTTTTTTGTCATGTCAGATGCACTTTTTGCAGTATTTTTATCTGTTATGAGACTTGGAATGAACAATATCTATTTCCCTCAAAAATGTATTCATTTTTTAAAATGTTTTTTATAATTTGATTTAAAAAAAATCCACTTACATTGATTGTAGCTACACAGATGAACCAACAGGGGGCGTAACGCATCTGACAATCGAGTGCTGACAGATTCTTTTGTCCTGCAGCTCACTACATTTTGTCAGTTATTTATTTGTGTGAGAAAAATGGACAGTTCTAAAGTAATTCTACTGGGTCCTTCGGCTGCCTGAGGGTTTTGTGTCTAAGTAGTTTTCTTTGTTTGTTGGAGTATTTTGTCCCAGATGAAGGGTCCTAATAAGCCTTTTCAGTTTTGTTGAGGACTACAGTATCATTGGCTAAAGAGGAATTTTACAGTACTTTAGCCTGTAAATCCAGCAGGGCAAGAATGATGGAGGGATGAAGAAATTTGAGGAAGATGGAGCTAGGGGGCTGAGCCAGAGGGGAAACCAGGACAAAGAATCTGTGTGGTGTCAAGGGTGTTTCTCTGGCACTATTCTCCAGCCAAACCAGCTGACCTTGTGTGTGCATGTAAACACCGTCCACATGCTTCCTGCAAGAAAAGCCCTGACGTGTATAAACATATACAGACACGCATAAAAACTCGTTGTTTCCAGCTAAACAACAACCCGGCATACTTTTCAGAGTTGTTTTCCCTTCTCACGTGTAGAGTGGGCTGTCTGCAATGTTTTCCTGGCATGATTTCTGTTTGACTTGGGCTCTCCCAAACAGACAGCACTATTTTTGAGCTGCACACATTACATGGTGCCAAACGGAAAACACTCGGTCTGGGGATTGCACTACACGAGCAGATTTTAACCTTGACTAACTGACCATGGTTTGTGTACTCACAGATAAACACGGAAGAAAAACAGCAGCAGCAACATGGCTTTAAGAAAAGTTTGGACACAAGAAATGGAGCGAAATTTTTCAGAACATCACGCAAACAGCTTGCAGCACTAATTTCTTCCCATCATTTTCAAATAAACAACTCCTGTTTCACTTGTTGTTTCGCGTCATTCCTGTTCAACTTCTCACATTTGTTTTCATGACAAAACGTGGTTTGGGGACCGGATAGAGTCGAGACTAGAGCCCCGTGTAGTGTGTGACCCCCTGCTGTGGATCATTTCGTGTCACATGTGAACACCACAACGACTTCAAGACAGACAGCAAGTCATGTCTGAACAGCACAACAATCTGAATACATTTAAAGTCGTGTAGTGTGAACTAGGCCTTAGTGTCAGTATTTGTTGCTTTGACGCGGAAGTTTAGTTCGACAGATTTGTCTGTGTCTAGCAATATTTAGTCCTCAGAAAGTGCTCGCAACCATTTATGTTTTATGTCATAAATTTACATTAAAACACTGAGGAAACTTTATAAAATAGTTGTCACTTTTGTCAGAAATTTCTTTTTAGTTTTTGAATCGAAGCAGTCTTATTTTAAATATTGTGACTTAAAAGCCTCATCACCTCAAAATTGATGTCTTAATATTTTTTCCCATGTTTTTCTACATATTTTAATCAGATCACCTATACATATGAGCTTTTAGTGGCAAGACCTTCAAAGTCTTTATTTGAAATGGTGTAATACTTAAAAAATGTATTATAATTTGTGTGCACTATACAGCACGCATTTACTTTTTTATCTGCAAAAATGCTTTGCAAAATATAAAATGGAATCATTTTTTCAATATGCTGTGCACAATGTATTTTTAGACAGGACCTGCTGTAAGTGTAACAGCAGTAAGTGTTTTCCAGTGGTTCACAGTGAAATCAAATGCTAGTTCCTTACACTAGATTATCTTCTGAATTCAATTTCCTGTTTAGATGGAAAACCATAAACGGTTTACATTTTCTCACTGTTAGTTAAACCAAGAGGACAGACCATCTGGTTTACAGTTGTTTTAGTTAATAGTTGCTAGTAAACTGGTCAGTGCAAGTCAATGTGCATTTATCCTTTTTTGCACTATGTTGCACATTCAGTACAGGGTGGTGTGAATATTGTGAAACATTTTCCATCCTTCTGTGTGAGTCGTTGGTGTGGAGGCAAACTGTTTGCTCATACAGTTTCAACTCATGTGACCGTGCCTCAGAATTTATATAACTTAGTCAAAATGCTGAGTAGTGTGTCTCATTCCAGGACCGAAATTGTGAGAATAAAGCAGCAATGTAAGATGCTCTTGCTTTAGTTTATGATGTTTATAAATGATCATTTAGTTTCTAACAGGATGCAGAAGTTTTGGGCTACGCAACACGGGAAGCATGTTGCATCTCAGAGGTTAAAAGCACGCCCGCCCTTTTTGGATGACCTACTTTTTAAGAACCCCATCTATCTGAGCTCAAGTCATTCAGTTCAGGCGCTCTGCAGCAGCACATACTGGATCGAGCCCCAAAGTTTCAACTGTTTTTCCTCAGCAGCCCAAAGCAGACAGCACATCTGCCACCCAACCCTCCTCATAGCCTGTGTGTTTGCATGCCCTGTTTGGCTTCTCTCTTTCACACACACAGACACAAACTTTGTTTCTTCTGGCCCACAGCCTAACCCCCGTACATGGCCTCACTACCCTCCCAAGATTCCATGGTCTCTGGGTTCAAACAGCTCATACCATCAGGAGAAGCTCTGCTTCTCGAAAACACTGATGATGATGAATCTAGAGTCTAGAAGGTTTTTTTAACTAATCTGTAAGACTGCAACATTTGGTTATTTGGAATCTGACCATTTTTGTATTTTCTCAGCTTCATTTTAAATTTGTGTGCAAAGCAATCAAAGGTTGTATGTCTTTTATAGATCTCCAAAATTGTATATATATAAATTTAGTCCTCATTAATTGACACTCTCTTGTGAAAAGCTGCCATAAGATTTCACCTTCACCACCCCAACCAGCCAAAATCTTTATTCGTATGCAATTCAGCTCACAAGGAAGGAAGCAGAATCATGCAGTGCAGAGAATTTTTTTTTTTTTGCTGTCACGTAATGAAATGGAAAACACATGACTAATTCAAGTAGTAATATCTTGTGAAATATTTTCCATTTAGTCACTTGTATTTTATGCAAACCCTTTAGTTCTAGTTCTGCAAATATCAATGTAATACTTGAGAAACAAAACTAGGGGTAGAATAGGGGTGTAGAAGGCAACATCTGGTTTTGCTTTGTATTTGTTACCTTTTGAAGAATAATGTTCTACTTTTGAACAATAGTGTATGTGGATATATTCTTTATTAGAATGACGACTGCTTCCTGTAAAAACATTTGAGTGTTTAAATGAAACAATGTTATATTCATAATTCGTAAATTTTTGAATACAACTGTTAAGTGTTACATTAAATATATCAAAATATATTTATATAACTAAATAAAAAAATATTCGAAATATAGAGAGCTAACCCCACTATGACAGCTGAAACTGCCCAATGCTTGAGCGGAATCCACACTATAATGTTCAGACATTTTGGGGTCAGTAAAGACACAATAAAATTGATCATACTTAAAGACATTTATACACTTAATTATATTTGACAATATTACTGTTTTTATGTATTTGATCAAATAAATGCAGTATTGTTGAACATAAGAGACTTCTTTGAAAAACAATCTTAACAACACCAAACATTTAATTATCAGTAGTGTCGATCCACTTACCGGTACTTTTGTCAGGATGTTTTCAGTTTATGTGCAACTTTTCTTCTCATTCATTTACCTGTTTCCTTGTTCCATCGTCTTTTGTTTACTTGTGACTCCCACAAGACCCTTTTTAACAGATATAAAAATAACAGAACAATTCCAATCCTGGATTCAAAATGTAACAATTATGAAGCAAAATTAAATGTTGTCTTCTATACACCCCTAAGAAATGTGCTTCTCTAACAAAAATCCTCTTTTGTTGTTTAAATGTGTGAGTTTAGCACTTATAAAAGTTAATATGTGCCATTGGATTACCAAATATTACCAGAATATTGGCAGAAAAGTTCAGTCTTTATTATCAGTCAAAATTGCTGAACCTCCTGTATATTTATAGAATTAGCCTAAATATTGCTGTTTAATAGGACATTATAATATTTGCCTTTGTTCACGTGTCAATTACGTGTTTAGGACTCATTTTATATTGCTGGCTCATCTTTGCAGAAAAAAAACAATCAAAGTGTTGCCCGTTTATATGTGATACATTTTAGAATGTCAACAATAAATGTACTTTATTTCTTTAATTTCCATTCTAAGAATGTTAATGATTCCTAAGATTTTTCCAAGGACAGCATATGTTTTCCTCAGATGTAGGACAAATGACTAATCTCCTTTCTTTTTCACTGGATATCTGAATCTCTGAAGAGGAGGGGGCAACTGAAGCCTTTTGTCTGCTCAGCTCTGCTCACCCAGACAGACCAGCAAAAGCACAGCCCTCCTGCAGGGACACACAGTTAGGGTATATATGATTTGCACACACTTACACTTGTTCATACGAATCTTTTTAGTGTAGGAACAGCTAATTATCACGACAAAAACACAAAGAGAGACACATAAAGGTTAGTGTAGCTACAACAAAGAGATGCAGCACAGTCGTAGGCTCCGCCCTGGATTCTTTCACAGAAAGCAGAGGTTTCTGACAGGGATGGGCTTATCGATCCGAAGTATCAATATATCGATACTGACGCGAGTATCGAAAGTATCGATAGTCAAACAAAAAATATCCATACTAAGGTGCGTTTTATTTACCAGTGGTTTTGTTTAACAAAAATAATAATAATAATAATGCGTACAATAGGCATTGAATTGGACGAATAACCTTTGTGTTAGAAAACACTCTCTGTCTTTATTGGTTCCAGATGTTTTCACCCTCCTTTTCTAAAACGTTATTTCACAATAAACAAATTGAAATTGTAGCATACATAGTTTGTGCAATTACAATTATTTAAATCGAACGTTGAAAGATAATATTGATCATGTTCTATTCTGTAATGTTAATAGAAATCATACACTGTCAGAATAAAAAGGTTGCATTTTATGCACGCAACAGCCTGTCACTGGCAGTCCCTAATGGCAGTACAAAATATTGCACTAAATCAAAAGTTCAAATGTTACAAATAAGTTAGAATATTAATGTTGTAATACTGGTAGCACTAATATAAAAATGTGATGATATACGTTACAAAAAAGTAACGATTTTGAAATACGTTGATGGTTGTATTTTTTTGTATTTGATCTCAGTATTCCTATCAATGTTGTATAAGGGTTTTTTATGCATAATAGTAACCCTAGAATGTGATCAAACAGTTTAAAATAGCTGGGCTAAGATATATAACTATTTTTATGACTGCAGAAATATGTTAATTCAGTATACACATTATCCCACCGGTTACAATTGTGACTGACCATAAAATAACATTTTTCACACACGTTTCCAAAAAAAATTTCAAAGGGTTACTAATGACACATCATTTGGATATTTTCATGTCTGGGAAAAAATTGGGATTAAACGGGTTAAAATGCGTTTTAAACATAAAGTTAAGTGGTTTTCATTACCCATTTTACTCTTAGTAATTTCATAATTTAAAAGTTTAGTGCAGAAGTATCGAATCGGTATCGATATCGACGATACTGCCTTGAAAAATATCGGTATCGTATCGAAAACAAAATAAGGGGTATCGCCCATCCCTAGTTCCTGAGTTCAGTTTAGTTCACTAAGGTCTGTGTTCGCACGTGATGCGGAGATGTAATGATTTCCGGACCACGCTTGAGGCCAGTCTTTGTGAGAAGACGACAGAAAACCATGCATCCTCTCACAAAGAACTGTTTTTATCATTTTTCTCAAAGTGTTTATTTTCGTTAAAAAGGCTAAATAAATTATTTCGATATGATTATTGCTATTGGTACAATTATTGTTGTTTCATTATTAGTACAGCTATTATTCATTATTTCCATTGTAGGCTGTTTCTTTCATAAGCAGCATCTTCTCACCGTGTCCCCGTTTCGCCTTTGTATACCAGTAGCGTGAGGCTACTAAATATTCATGACAACACTATAAAAGCAATACAGTCTATCCATAAAAAACAATAGTCATATTTTATGTAATATATAGACTATACGGTTTTCGCTTCTGTGTTTTGAATACAGGCGTTGGCTCACGTTGCTTCATTGTGGACTCGTCTGCGCATGCCAAACTCCACTGGCACAGCTATCCAGACGCGTGCGAGTATCTCACGATTCCGCTCGTTCGCCGCGCCGACCTTTCCCCCAGTTCTCGAGCACTGGGTTCACCGGGTTTACTCTGACACCGCTGACTCCTCTGTAACGCCCCCCAACAGCCACGCACCCCGTTTCAGCCAATCAGCGAGCGACCACGTACTGATCACGCGCTGCCTGCTTTCCCATTGGTCCGTTCCTGCTACACCTTTGTTTTTGATTGGTAACATGTTACCACCCGCCAGAGTGCTCTGAATTTTATTTCTGTTTTTTTTCTTTCTTTCTGTTGTTTTTTTTGCGCTTCTGAATCACTCAGCTAAATGTAAAAAGTGGTTAGACTTATGTGCAGAGGCTTCGTATCACAGCTGTCTTCCCGTTGCTTTTCATAGACGTACACTTATGCTGAATTTTGCTTCTGACTCCGGCCGGGTGAGTTGATTATATTGCTGAAGTGGTTTTATTGCTACTTTTAAGTTTTTTGCGCATTGACCCACTAATGGCATCCGCTTTGGCTGTAAATTGCGACCCATGTAAAATAATTTCACGCTCATTGACGGAGAACAATTGACTTAGAACAGAGCAATGCTTATCATTTCTGTTTACACACATAAAAAACAACATATCTGATCTTCTTGACACTTGCAACGACCAACACTCTTTGTGTTACATTGCTTTAATTAAATGAAGTCATGACGAACCGTTTGCCGCAATCATTGTTGTGCATTTCCCTCCTGCATTAAGCTGCAGTGCTACTTTACGTTTAAACGGTTGTCATATATATATATATTTTAATTCGCTAGCGACCTTATTTGAACCCTGAACATACTCGAGTTTGAACATTTTTCTCCTATTTCATTTTTGCATTAAATTGTCAGTTATTTTAGAATGCATTGTTTGTTTGTGTTATTACAACAACGTTGTGCATTGTTTCTATCACGCTTTGTATATCACAAGGGCTCCGTTATGGCATAAAGAGTAACTTTAATGCAAAATGTCTTGATATGGTTTACCACTCTTGGATGATACTTTTTGCATGCCATACTCACATGGCGCTTTGGTTGGGTGCACGTCACTCTTAAATCTATATTTGGCCATGGGAGGTTCCCAGCAGCTCATGGTTAACGCTGTGCTAGGCTCTGGGTGGGTGTAGTCGACCAGCACTGGGGCCCCTTTCTTTGCTTATGAATGGCAAAAGCTATTTACAGCAGATGCATGACAAACATCGCCCCTTTTGCTACTTTTATTGTGTATCATGCAATTACATTGAGCACATTTCGTTATAATGGTATTGTCAATTCAGATTCAGCATTATTGCAGTCCAGCAACCAGCCCACTGTGGCATTAAAATGACAAATGTGCTTTTTTCCAATCTGTAGTCCAGTCTCGTGGACATCTGTGAAGCGATGATGGAGAGAAACGGGCATGACAGTGAGAAGTCCTGCTCCTACACTCTGGAATACAACGACCTGGAGGCTGCAGAGGCTTTGGTGTGCATGAGCTCCTGGGTCCAGAGGACGCACAAGCCTCGCCCACTGACGCCCACTTCAGACTCCTGCGATTCTCTCCCGTTGCAGCCTGAACTCAACGATTCCCCTAAAGACCTGGTCTCCCTCTCGTCACTGGTGAGCTTTTTTTTTTTTAAAGATGTACTTTGTTCTAGTTCTTAGTGAGCATTATAAATAATATTTCCAAAAAAAGGTTTGGGGATGCTACTGTTATGGCCTAAATCATTTTGAAACAGAAACTGGACATCATATATTACCAGACTATCAAGTTGTTATGAACACAACAAACTCGGAGATGCATTACAAATGAAAACAATATTTGTTCTAAAATTGGCACAAAATATGTTTGATATTCTTCGACTGGATGGACTCATAGTCTGAGTTTGTGCCCATCACACACTATTTGATTTTCTCTGAAATTGGTAAACTCCGACTGGCCTTTGCCAACTAGCGTCAACTCGTCCAGACTTAAATTTAGGCCAAAAATCTGAGTACAAGTTGTGTAGTATACTCCAGCCTTAAAGGCAATTCCCAATGCTCAATGCAAATCTCCTCTCTCCAACAGTGCATGACCCCTCCCCATAGCCCAAGCTTTGTGGAAACTTCAGGCACAGCGGTTCTTAGTACCTCAGTGGCCTGCTCCGGTCTCAAACCACATCCCAGACTATGCTCAGCCTTGACCAACAGGGCTGCATGTCACGTCAACTTGCATCCCAGCACCACAGTCCTGCTCAACCCATCACTACCAACAGAACAGCCCTCACTTCGCAGAGCCACCAGCGTTATTCGGCACACTGGCGACAGATCAGTGGACCACAACATTCCATCTCCGACCACAGGGCAAGAGAAGCCATGTTCCTCAGATATCCCTCTACAGCACACAGAGCCAATTGCCAACCTCACAGCCGAACTGCAAAGCTGCAATAGCCCATGTGACACTGCAAAAACGGAGAGAACTTCCCCTTCCCCTCACTCCACGGGTATTGCTATCCCAACATCACCGCCTGCCATTCCCCAGATGCCCATGTCCAGCCCGCCAGTGCTCTGTCAGGTGTTTCCTGTTAACGGGCAGACTGGAATCATCTCCGCATTTGTTCAGACTCCAGTTCAGATGCAGGCCTCGGGATCGAAGCCCATTCTTCCACATTCTCAACCTCTTCTGGTGGGCTCACCTGTGGCTCAGGGCACTGTGATGTTCGTCGTCCCGCAGTCTCGGGTATCCCAATCCTCCACCTGCCAGCAGAGCATTGTTACACTTGGGAACACGAAGCTTCTGCCCTTGGCACCCGCTCCAGTCTACGTGCCCTCAGGTCAGAGCAGTGGAGTGACACAATCTGACTTCTCTCGCAGACGGAACTATGTCTGCAATTTCCAAGGATGCAAGAAGACTTACTTCAAAAGCTCCCACTTGAAGGCTCATTTGAGAACCCATACAGGTTTGTATCTATCTGGGCAGACAATATGTTTTTGTTCTAATAGGTTGCATCCATAAAGCATGTTTGTTGATCATCTTCCTCTGTATCTCAGGTGAGAAGCCTTTCAGTTGCCATTGGGAAGGGTGTGACAAAAAATTTGCCCGTTCAGATGAACTCTCCAGGCATCGTCGGACGCACACGGGTGAAAAGAAATTTGTCTGTCCTGTCTGTGAGCGTCGGTTCATGCGAAGCGACCACCTGACCAAGCACGCACGGCGTCATATGACAACCAAGAGGTCCACAGCGTGGCCTAACGAAGTTCTCGACATGAACAAAATAGCCACTTCCCAAGCACCATCTTCCATGCCCCTTAGTGTGCTTCTTCCTGCCTCTAACTAGGTCAAGACTTAGACCACTCACCTCAGTCACCTCAGGACAATATCCAACTTACCATTTAACAGGGGAAATACAAGAAAATCAAGGCTGCTACACATCCATGTTCAAAAAACTACGTGACATTGCACTGGATTTTTATTTTAATCGTGGTTGTTTATAAGGAATTCTTGTTTACTTTTATATAAGTTATGTCTCCCGGTGTGTATTTACTCCCTTTGCCAAAGTCTTTACATTAGTTCATCTGTTACTTACTCTTTACTGTTGTATAGTTGTAAATAAATATCACTATCTATATGAATGTAATGTGTATTCAAATTTGCATTTATTGTTGATATATGAATAAATGTTATTGATGTTACCTTCTGTTAATTGGACAGTATTCCTGTATGCGATACTACCTGCAATATTCCATATTATTTAATAATAAACATTTGTAGTAAGAATATAGAATTTGTTTTATTTGTTACCTCTATTTGAGCTGAGTTTGAGACCAGTAATTTATTTAAAAAAAAAAGCATTTTAAGCCATTACACACTGCCTAGACTTAAAATAACAAAAACACCTAAAAGCATTAAACTTAGAAATTACACAACAAAAAAACATAACACATAACAGGCTGACAATTGTTACACAACGTGTAAAATATTGAAAAGGAAAATAATGGAATCATTACATAGCCATGAACTGGTGTGACGACACAGTAACACAACACCAGGGGTAAGTTCAAGCTCAAACCGGTGCGCAACATTTTGCTACAGTTTCCGGTTTGAACGACATGTTTCCTGGAAACAGTGTGCAACGGGGTTTGAGATACGTTTTCTCTTGTTTGGTGGGTGTGTCAAAAATGTCAGCCCAATCAGCAGCAACATGTATATAAACCACGCGGTATTAAAGAGACAGCTGGCACAATGTAATTAACATCTAAATCAATTCACAAGAGTAAGTATATTGTGTGCACATGTTTATTTACATTAAAGGCAAAATAACTGAAATAATAAGAGCACAAGTATAGATCTGGAACTTCTTTTTAGTCTGTCTAAATGTCGTTTAGTAATTGCAATGTCTTCTGGTCCATATACTTTCCTTAGGAAGGTGTGCTAAATACTGATTAATGTAACATAAAAATACTATACATATTTATATATTTTGCTATTGTATTGTGGAGTGACACTTTCATAAACTTGTCTATACCCCTCTGATTATATAATGGTAAATATTACAATATCATAGCACAACAACAGTGATCAGCAATAATGATAAGCCTAATACTCACAATAAAAATAATAAGGTCATATAGATCATAACACAGTCTCGGAAGTAAGAAGAGGCTTATCCTTCACCTGAAAAGTTTGTCTTGTCATCCTGAAATGCGAGGCAAATGCTGGATAACAATTATAGTAACCAGTTTCCACAAATCCCTTCACTCGATTGGGATGTTCTATTTTATTCTGGAGGGCAAGGGCAGTGACTGTAACATCCAGCATATTTTGCAGTATTAAACACGTATTTATACCGATTTCATCAGGCTCTGAAAAATCTTAAAAAAGAACACAAAGAATGGCCTTCTCAGCTGCCATAATCGCAACTCTTGCGTCATCAGAACAGGGCGTTCAACGCACCACCGTTTCCGTTCAAAAAACGTTTTGCACCGTTTTGTCGGGGCTGAACGCAGCCCCACTCAACATCAATTCTGAACATTGTCACACCACAGCACCCAGTAACAAACCTCGTCCAATCACATTGCTCCATTGTGGAGCGGTTAGGGGGCGCGACCAATCACAGAGGATGACCAGCTGTAAATATGACTGACAAGCCTTGGTCTCCGCCCATTTGCCTTACTGACCGATATTTCCAAAAGAAAAAACAATATACATTGTTACTGTACTGAAAGGTGAAAAATACAGTTTTCTATTTTAATGATGATTATCTAAACCAAAGTGAGAAGTAAGAAAAATGGGAAAACTCGATGACGGCCTATTACGTGACTGTCTTTTTTTTAATCTTGTGGAGAACCAGTTTTATGCCATATTCGCATTTGACCATTAGTTGTTTGTCATATATGATGATGATACTAACCTTTTAACAACTTTTTGCATATGCAGACAATTCATTTTAAATGTCTCTCAAACGGCAAATTTGTATTAAAGGCTAGGTGCGTCCCCTGCTGGTTTCTTTAGCAGAGGCAGTTTACTGTATGGCATAACTGTTCGAGGATTTGTTGTATTTCTACCACAGGGCTGGTCGTACTATCGCATCTGGTGATTTCATAGTAGCTAAAATCATTTATATCTTTATTTTGGATTGTAATATTTTGTTCTGTATTATCATTCAGCCAAAAACATAGAACAAATTATTACATTAATAACTAAAGAAATAATGTCATCTGAGAATAAAATAAAATACCATGAAAAAGACATGTACGCAGCTTTTTTTCTTAACACAAATGTTTCGCTTTTATGATTATTGTCCTCCGGCCACTAGGGGCAGTCTCTCAAAAGCATGCTGTATTTTATCCCAGGCAGGGACCTCTTGGGCGTTTTTATTGTTCTTTGTTGACTCCCGCGTCCTGAAAATGTTTTTGTTATGAAACAAAAATGGATTTCAATACTTTTGCAAAATACGTTTTTAACGTAGATTTTGAAATGAATCTCAAAGCTCGTTGGAATCCGTGTTTTGGTTTGGTTGTTGTGAGCAACTGGCTTAGCAGCTGATAGTTTGTTGCGGTGTAAAGTTTAATCAACAATAAAATACGTATACTTAGAATCACTCTTTTTAGACACTTAAGTAGCGTGTTATATTAATTAATGGTCCCAACGTGATCTTTGTGCTTTGTGGCTGCGACGTTGTAAAAAAGGTATTTAAAAACTGTATTTTCCCCATACAGCAGTGGAGAAGTAATATTTATTGTGTGCTGTTTAATGTGACTGGTAACTGCAGTCGGGCTCGACTGGAGTGGTTTCGTTGGCATTACGTGTCATTTTCAATAACCTTATTCTGTTCAAAGGGAATTACAAATGATGCCAACTCATTAATGTAACGTGTGAACAGACATGCTATTACTAATCTTATTACTAATACTGTCTGTAAATGTAAGGGTTTCTTGTGTGGGCTGTTCATTTGAACACACATTTGATACACTTTATAGTATATTGTAAATTAAATACTTTGTACAAAATTACGTGGTTTTAATACATAGCTTTTGTTCCATATTCGCGCCTTTTTAAACCTGTTTGTGTAATTGCACGCTCGGTTTTGTGTAACACTTCGCATCCCCCAACGCGTTTGAATTTCCCGCTAGGCGTAGCTCTCACGTGAGGTCTTGGAGAGTTCTGATTGGTCCATCTGATGAAAGAATTAAAAGGACCAAACAAAGCAGTAAAGTTTGCCCTTTTCCTATTGGCTGACAATGAGCGCCAAGAATCGAATATAAAAGAATCCCCGGCATTCATTCTTCGTTTTCTTTCCTCCAGCTGGACTGTGGATCTTCCATCTTACACTTTTCATTTTATTTATTTGTAGCCGACTTTGTTTTAGAAGTTTTGTTTTTTTTATTATCCTAATTTTCTCTTTTACCTAACACTCTAAGCTTTACCATGCCGTCAACTCGCTCGCCACTGAAAACCAAGAATGAAAACACCATTTCTGCACAAACGAATAACATGTCCTTGGTGGACAAAGAAAACACGGTAAGTTTATTTTTTAGGTAACGTTATATTTAGAACGTGCTAGTACTTCTAAAACGTGTAGCGAGATGCTTCACGTTTAAGCGTCTTGATCAATACTATATATTTTGCTAGAAACATTACATTTGCTTAACTAAAAAGCCAAGTGCTAAACATGCTAATCGTGGTAAATCTTCTAAATGGGTGATTTGTTTTGTCCTCAGCCACCCAGTCAGAGCTCCACCAGAATCCTGGCGTCCAAAACGGCGCGCAAAATCTTTGATGATTCAGAGGTACGCTCCCTTTAACTGCATTCCTGCACGTTTCTTCAGGATTCACAACATCAACGCATGTTATATATATATATATATAGCATTTTAGATGATTAGTGATGATTTCTCGAGCGAGGTCTTCAAAGTGGTAACGTTAGATGTAATTTGGCGGATTCAGAGCGCGCCAAGTTGTCCGGGCCTTTTAATAAGAACAATAGCTCATAAAGCAAATCTTACTGGACTCCATGACACACGGTCACTTAAAATGATTATTTTGTGTTTTGAGACCGCTAATTTATTGGGTAATTTTGTTTTGGCGGGTCAGTATCTCGAGCTGATTTAATGTTAACTACGCAGAACTGATGTGAACTTGTCTAAACAGGAAAATACTCCTGTTCTGTATGACAATTGTTTGTTAACCATTGTTTATACGACCATATTATTTTCTTAAACTTTATCCGGTTAAACGGAAGAGCACTCTTGTTTTACCGGCAAACTAGACCGGAAGTAGTAGCATCGCTTGGAGAGAGTGAAACGGAATCCCCGTATGGACCCACACAAAGCTGCGTGTCTATTTCTGGTGTTTAGATTCAGTAATATGAAAATAGTTACAAATGGTTGCCAAGGCAACAAACCCTGGCCAAACTAGCATATTGGTCAAAATGGTGAATCTTTAAGTGTTTAATGCCTTGTGGTTTATTGTTTGAGTAAAATAAGTGTAATAAAATGTGATGCGTATGACATTGGCAAATCATTAAACATTTTGTGCATAGTTTAGCCTTACTGGCAATGGGCACAATGGGATGATTTTGTGTTCCTCCCATTCACACTGGCTGATAGATTTTTACTTGGCATTTAGATTTGGTAACAAACCAGATTTTAAAGTTTTACCTTTTTTTGACTTTAAGGACCAGACAAAAGCTAGAAAAGGAGCTGTGGAGGAGGAGCCCCTTCTGAAGGAGAACCCCCACCGCTTTGTCATTTTTCCAATTCAGTACCATGACATCTGGCAGATGTACAAGAAAGCAGAGGCCTCCTTCTGGACCGCAGAGGAGGTAAGCTTCAAATTATGTTTGATACCATGGATAATTCAAGTTTGTCCCATATTCGTATGGCTCTTAAATATCACATCAAACACTACCTTAATGCTGCTGCTGCCACGCTTTGATTTTTAGACTGCTGCATGTTTAAGTTTTGCATTTTTTTTTTATTTTCTCCAAGGTTGACCTGTCCAAAGATCTTCAGCACTGGGAGTCCCTGAAAGACGAGGAGAGATATTTCATCTCCCATGTTTTGGCGTTCTTTGCTGCAAGTGATGGCATTGTCAACGAGAACTTGGTGAGTTCAGAGGCGAACATGTGCAAACACATGTAAAGGGTAGCTCTCTTCTAATTGCTTGTCTTCTGTGATGCTCTAGGTGGAGCGATTTACTCAGGAGGTCCAAGTGACCGAAGCCCGTTGCTTCTACGGTTTCCAGATTGCAATGGAAAACATTCACTCTGAAATGTACAGTCTGTTGATTGACACCTACATCAAAGATCCCAAAGAGAGGTGAGCTATTGGGCATGATGTTGGAGGTATTTGGGGCAATGATGAGTGGCGCAGGGGTACGGACCTCAGCTGATAATGGGAGCTGAGTGGTGACTGCTCAAGATCAGTGGACATGTGGTCAGCTGGTTGTAGGGTGTCAGCACGAAACAATCGCCTTAACTGAGCTCCATAAACATGCTTGTCTAATTCTGATCGGTGTATTTTAGTCATTAGATGACTAATGACGTGTTTTTATTCATCTTGTAGAGAATATCTTTTCAATGCCATTGAGACGATGCCTTGCGTAAAGAAGAAGGCTGACTGGGCGCTCAGCTGGATTGGTGACAAAAATGCACAATTTGGTATGTTGTATTTAAAATGCTATTATTGGTTATTTTATTTTAAATGGCTTGAGCTAATTTAAGTCTTTGTATTCAGGGGAGAGAGTGGTGGCTTTTGCTGCTGTGGAAGGAATCTTCTTTTCTGGGTCTTTTGCTTCTATTTTCTGGCTAAAGAAGAGAGGACTCATGCCTGGACTCACCTTCTCCAATGAGCTTATCAGCAGAGATGAGGTAACCAATTTGAGACACACCCTAAAACGGGTATGAACGCTTTTGGAAGTGTAGTGTGAAAGTTGAAGATATGGTCTTAATGTCTATTCTCATACATACAGGGCCTTCATTGTGACTTTGCCTGCCTCATGTTCAAGCACTTGGTCAACAAACCTTCAGAAGAAACCGTTAAGAAAATCATCATGAATGCAGTTGCAATTGAACAGGTTTGTGTGCTTTAACGTCTTCGTTTCAGGGTTTCAATTTATTTTGTAGAAGCTGTACTGTAACTTCAATGAAATGCATTGTATTGGCAAGAAGAAAAAAAAATCTAGTTTCTTTAACTTCTTAGGAATTCCTTTCTGATGCTCTACCAGTAAAGCTTATTGGTATGAATTGTGACCTGATGAAGCAATACATTGAGTTTGTGGCTGACAGACTTCTGCTTGAGTTGGGATTTGACAAGGTAGGTTTATTTGACACGCATTTATACGTGTGTGTGTGTGTGTGTGTGTGTGTATGTATGTGTGTTTTATTTATATATGTATTTGTATTTAATTTTTTATCTCTGCTTATGGTGGCAGTATAGTCTTTGTGACTGACCTCGGATCAGTAGCCTTATGTGCCTTTTCAACAGATGGTATTAACTTTATTAACCTTTAATTGCTTTCAAGGTCTATAAAGTGGAACACACAGTAGATCTTGTTATCAGACGTTATATCACTGAAACAACCCAGTGTTACAACAGGTAGAATAAGTTTTTGTATAAATTTGTATCTACAAACAAATACAGCAAAGTGAAGCATATGGTTTCTATGAAAGCCCTGTCTTGAGTCTGTTTCTCACAAAAACATTTCTCACCTGTCTTCCATGCCTTTTTTTCCCCCAAAAACATTTGTCTGCAATTTTTTCTTCCTAATTTTTAAGTTGAAGGTATTCTTTTAATTTATAGATTTCTTTTTTCTTACACATTTCTTTGCCAAATGTTTTTACCTTTACTACTACCACTATTTATTTATGGTAACAAGTTTTAAGGACCAATTCTCACTATTAACTAGCATGCATATTACTAGCATATTGGCTGTGTATTAGTACTTATACTGTAAAGCACATATTGATGCTTTATTTTGCATGACCATCCCTTAGATCCCTTAACCCTTAAACTTAACTACCTTACTAACTTAATAATCAGCAAATTAGGAGTTTATTGAGGCAAAAGTCATGGTTAAAAGTTAATAGTGAGAGTTGGACCTTAAAAAAGATGAGTGACCTGATTTCTTTATTTTTGTGTTATTTTAGTATTTTATATACTATTTTAGTATGTATTTATTTATTAGTAATTATTAATATTTTTAATTCTAAAATATTTTGCAGTTTTGCATTTTCAGTTGCCATTTTAATTTTAGTTTGTCATTTTGTTATGTCCTTCTGTCATTTGTTTTAGCTTTTGTCATTTTTCTTAAATATTTTTATTTAGCATTGTTACATTTATATGTAATAGTATTTAAATTTAAACCTATTTTATTTCGGTTTCTAGTTTTTGTTTTTAGTGTAAGTTTTTCCTCTAATATGTATATTTTATTCGATTACATTTCAGATTTATTTCAATCAAGTTTTAGTTTTAGGTAATGACAACAACACTGATAATACTTGCTTACTGGCAAGAAATTCTTTTATAATCTCTCTCTCTCTCTCTCTTGTTGGTGTTACAGAAATAGCAGAACATTAACTCAGCTTTTATGTACTCACATTTGATACATGAAGTGAATTCAACTTTAAATCGTGTGTTTCAGACATTCTCCTTTAGGCCCTGCGAACACTGTAGCTGCCATCAGTGCAGCATATAATCCACATCACTCTCTAGTATGGCCCAGCAGGGTCATGTCACAAACAGGTTGATCAACAAACCATTGTTCCCAATATAATGAATGTTAAAAAGCATTTGGGCCCAACAGATGCCACTCTCCAATTGGGGGTCTGGTAAGCGCAGCTGTCTGAAACAGGCAAATCCTGTGTCCCCTCCATGCCCTTTTAAGGAGACAGGACCCTGTGTTGGTTGCTTGCTTTGTTTGACCACAGGGCCTCCCACATAGCAGCGCTAATAGATTACAACCCAGTAAATATTGCCACAGCAGAATTACAACTGTTACTGTACATTAATGGCGCAACTGGGACACCCAAATTCCTTAGTTTATCTTTCCTGAATGTCATAAATGTACTTTTTCAGTGTTTATTCATCAAAAAGATGCTAATTCCATTAGCAATGATCAGGTTTTGGTAGACAGCATCATCAGAGCTATAATAAGATGCTAGAATTGGTCACGGTACATGAGGGTTCAAGGGAATCCGAATGGATTGTGTTCTGTAGATATCTATCAAGCTAGCTTGAAAAATGGCTAATAATAGCACATTAACAAAGAGGCTTAAACTTCATGGTGCTCAAAAAATGCTCACACATAATCCAACTTTGGCACAGCAAGCTGAAGGGTCTATATGAAACTCCAGAAATCTGATAACAAAAGGTTAGAAAATACTATCACGCTGATATCACGGTCTTTTTCAGTCAGGCTTGAGCTTTGAGGATCACAAATAGAACATTATCTTTTGTTCACCAAGCCTGAAACAATGCAAGATAACAAACACATGCCAAAACAGGAGGCAATGCCACCTTTAACGCCAAATGGTCCTTCGAAGATGTTGAAAGAAAATGGATCATTTCTGAAATGCACGTTTTGACCCAAAGTACATGTGTAGAACCAAACTAGCATTTTACAAAACCATACTCATCATAGTGAGGTTGTTTGCTCATTGTGTTGAGTGAAAGAGATAACGGGGGAGAAGGTGACAAATAAGGAGTTGGAGCCAAGCAAGCAGCACTGAGGAGCAGCACTGATGTGTAGCCAGGAGCACCTGTCACTCAACATGACCCTAAAAGGACAGAGCTGGGCCAATCAGAGAACAGCAGTTGCAGAGAAAGGACACGGGTCCTGCTTAACACCCCCACACCTCTCAACTGTCTGGCATGTTATGGGCCCCGATCACATACCAGGGCCCAGGCCATTTGACAAAGGTGGTGTTACTCAGGTCTGGCTCCTAAATGTGACCCCGCCACACATCTAGTCTTCCAAATGCCTGTGATGTCAAACCATTTTTTTGACATTGTCGGTCATACATTGATCTTAAACATTTAGTTGTATATTGTTCTGGGTCAAAGGTCATGATGTGTGATTTCCTGACATTCTTATTGGTACAAATAGTAGCTAAAACCTTAAAACGAACATTTAAACAGGTTATTTGTACATTTTTGTGTGTATAATGGCAATCACAAACTATTTTCCATGTGCTATTGTCTTCTTATGCTTAAATAATATTAATATTCTGGTCAATACAATTATTATTGGACAAGAAATGGTCAATATTAAAATTATATACTATTTTGACTAATTTAAAAATAAAACAATAGAATTTCATTCAGTGTTATTTTAGTATTATATTTAAATGCTATTATAGTATTTATTAATATTTTGAAATAGTTTTTATTTTAATATTTTAAGGTTTCAATTTTAGCTTAGGTTGTAGTAGGCTAATTTTGTTATTTTTATTCGTTTTTAATATTTGTATTTAGCTTAATTTTTTTGTTAGTCTTAGTTATAGCAATTTTATTTCTTCAGCTTCAACTTCTTTATTTATTTTTTGTTGTTTGCCAAGGCATCATTTTTAATTCTTTAAGTTTATGATTTCAACTAATATTTAAATTTTATTTCAGCTTAACAGAAATTATTTTTCATTTTTTTAGTTTCAGTTAACAACAGCAAAACCTTCGGTATTGGTCTTTCGGCTTCACAATATAAAGTACAGCATGAAAAATTATATTAATTTTGAGATTTGCTAAATTTAAACAGTGTTATCAAATTATTCATGTTTTAAAAGATTAATTTTAAGTGTGTGTTAGATGATGACAAAGGTCATCTTAAATGTAAAAATGTACAACAAAATTTTCAACATCTGCCAACGATTAAAAAAACCCCTCTATTGTCTAATAACTGTTATCCTTACAAAAATAGCATCATGCGATATACATTAATATTTTTTTCTTTAGCCACATCCATAGAAAACAGTGCTGTTCTTTATGATTAAATCACATTAAACAACAAATAATCATCCTAAAGCACTATTTTGTGTGTTTTTTTGCCACACAAATAACAGAACATGACATAAAACATTATATCATATGTTAAAAGATATGGAGAACAATCAAAGAATAGTACTTGGCTTCTTTTGGCCTTCCATTTGGCTCTGAAATCATAACAAACCATTTCCCACTGCTTATTTTGCTACCAAAGAGGATCTGTCACCTCTTAAGAAACATCTGTCCATTTTGGTAATCAAGTCAGAGACCATGGAGGACAGGATATACTGGCTATGGGTCATTTTCTAGCATCTCTTATTTGGTCTTGTGTGAACTCCTGAGCCCGCCCCTGAACCCCAGCCCCCCCCCCACCACTAGCATATTTAAGAGGCATCCTTCTACCATGCCCTTCATCCCAGCGGAAACCCCAGTCTTGTGCTACAACTTGGTGAGTGTTTGCTACTACCTACTGTATATCTCTATGGACTACTTCAGGGAAGATAGAGAGAGATTTGAAATGGAATAACCCAACACTTCATCTCCTACATGAGAAGGAACATTGATCTCTGGAACTGTTGATGAAGATGGTGGAAAGCTGGCTGCTTTTACATTGAAACTACTGACAACATAATTGCTCATTCTCTGTGATAAGATTGCATCTGTAGCTGTAGTTAGAGAAATGTATGAAAAATATTGGTTGACCATTTCTAACTCAAAGCTGCTAATGCTGTTAGTGATGAAGGAGAGCAGAAGTGAGCAGTTGTAACTAGTTGTATTTGATTGACTAAAGGATTCTTTGGGTAGAATCCACATCTCATAAGGGTGATTGAAGATGCACTAATAAAGGGAGTCATCAACAGATGAATTGACGCATGCTGCCAGTGGATCTCTAAGAGGTTCTAGACAGCTGAGGAGGCGGTCCTAAGGTCCTGCTGTCATTTGTCATCAGACAACTGTGAAATAGCTGCAGATAGGACTCTGGGTCAGAGGCTTCCGTTCAGAATGACAAGAGCTGATGCCTAAAATAATTTAAAAGGGATCTGCCGTGCTGCTTTTGGCCTTTTGTTGACCTGATGCCGCGTTTTAGAAATGTTTTCTAAAAGAAAAATTGTAGAGGATTTATGGATTTCAATATTTTTGCTTTTAGAGGATATATAGATATATAGTATATATTTATTAAAATGATTGAATACTATTAAAAATAAATGTTCTAATAAGGTTATTTAATATTCATTTTATTATTCAGATTTTAACTTGTTTTAACTTCCTAACACATGCTTTCTTTCTCCTAGGACCATCCTAAAACAGACCAGTCATGTGTGACGACGATGAGACTACCGCACTCGTGTGCGACAACGGTTCTGGTTTGGTCAAGGCTGGATTCGCCGGTGATGATGCTCCCCGTGCTGTCTTTCCCTCTATTGTTGGCAGACCCCGTCACCAGGTGGGCCTCCAAAGCATGTAGTAAATTCCTGGTTCCAGCCAACATATTGCATATTGGCCGTGGAAAATCATTGCAACATATTATACAAACTAACTGAACTATGCTTGGTGATGATAACCCATGACTCTTTTCCTTTAGGGTGTGATGGTCGGTATGGGTCAGAAAGACAGCTACGTGGGAGATGAGGCTCAGAGTAAGAGGGGTATCCTTACTCTGAAATACCCCATCGAGCATGGCATCATCACCAACTGGGATGACATGGAAAAGGTAGCAATCAAAGAATGAATACAGAATGCTGAATTGTTCATTTGACACTGTTTTATTATTCAGTAAAAGCAAAAATAAAAGGTAATTTATTCCTATTAGCGAGCTACATATTGTGTTCAGTCACCTAGTTATTCACTCCATGCATTCATCCAATGATTTAATATATTTAAATATCTTTAGATCTGGCATCACACCTTCTACAACGAGCTGCGTGTGGCCCCTGAAGAGCACCCCACTCTGCTCACTGAGGCCCCCCTCAACCCTAAAGCCAACAGGGAGAAGATGACACAAGTAAGCTAATGCAGGGGTTTACAAACCTTTTTTTTTTTTTGCCACGGACCTCAAATAAGAAGACCAAGAGGCAGCATATAATGGCAGCCATGTAATTTCAGTACTGTAAAAATTTTAATATTATAACTTTATTAATGTAAAATCATGCATATCTTAACTTTTAAAACTTTTTTATGTATTATTCTCATGAGTTTTTTTCATGGACGCTCTAGCACCCCCTTGTGGCCCCTTAGCCTTGAGTTTTCATAAACCATTTGAGTGTGTTTACCATTACTAGTGCTGAAACCAGGGCTATTTTTGTATTATTTATAGACCTATACTATTATAGTTTTTGTTAATATTTTGAATTAGATTTTATTAAAATTTTCCCCCTCCCCTTTCAGATCATGTTTGAGACCTTCAATGTCCCTGCCATGTATGTTGCCATTCAGGCTGTGCTCTCTCTGTATGCCTCAGGCCGTACCACTGGTAAGTGTCTATCAAGTCACTAGAAGCAATAAGTAACATTATAGACTTTAATTCCTATATAAATCTGCAATACTTAACATGCCAATCCATCACGTTATAGGTATTGTACTGGACTCTGGTGATGGTGTGACCCACAACGTCCCCATCTATGAGGGTTATGCTCTTCCTCACGCCATCATGCGTCTAGATCTGGCCGGGCGCGATCTGACTGACTACCTGATGAAGATTCTGACCGAGCGTGGTTACTCTTTTGTGACTACCGGTGGGTGCTAGAAGAATTTTACTTCAGTCTATCCTGATGAATTTTGTTGAGAAATTTTGTTAAGAGGGGGCACTTTTGGACATTTTTTTGCAAAATAAATGTTTTCGTTGTCTTTTCCCAATATAAAATATACTTACAGTACTCTCTCTTTTCGTCCATAGCTGAGCGTGAGATTGTGCGTGACATTAAGGAGAAGCTGTGCTATGTCGCTCTGGACTTTGAGAATGAAATGGCTACTGCTGCGTCTTCCTCCTCTCTGGAGAAGTCCTATGAGTTGCCCGACGGCCAGGTCATTACCATTGGAAACGAGCGTTTCCGCTGTCCTGAGACCCTCTTCCAGCCCTCTTTCATTGGTATTTCACCTTATTGCATTAACCCATGTTGCTGTCTTTACATCACAATTATTACCTTGCTGACATAGCTTGCAATGTTGCTCCTCACAGGTATGGAGTCTGCTGGCATCCATGAGACGGCCTACAACAGCATTATGAAATGCGACATTGATATCCGCAAGGATCTGTATGCCAACAACGTCCTGTCTGGTGGTACCACCATGTACCCTGGTATTGCTGACCGTATGCAGAAGGAGATCACAGCCCTGGCCCCCAGCACAATGAAGATCAAGGTAAACGTCCTTCCAACTAAATGAGCTTGTTTCTTTTATAGCTGTAATTGTAGTCTAACTACATTCATGTTCTTGTGTTTGTCCTCTAGATCATTGCTCCCCCTGAACGTAAGTACTCGGTCTGGATTGGCGGTTCCATCCTGGCTTCCTTGTCTACCTTCCAGCAGATGTGGATCAGCAAGCAAGAGTATGATGAGGCAGGTCCCTCCATCGTCCACAGGAAGTGCTTCTAAACCTCAAATCCTCCTCAGTTTAATCCAACTAACCCTCCGTATGCATTTGTACTGTGCTTTATGCTGTATATACATGTAATGAATGTTGTAATAAAAGTTGTGATGTGTAACAGTATTTTTGGCTCGCATTGTGTTTTGTCTTTGAGTATTTGGTGAAGAAGTTGCAGCTGACAAATACAGACTTTTCCATGTTTCCTCATCAAAAGCTATTTATTGTCAGTTTGATCCCAAATGAAATTAGCTATTAGTAGATTTTTTAAAAAGCATTAGACAAAAAAAAAAAAAACCTTCTCAAAATTGTACATGAAGGTAGGTTATGTGGAATAAGTGATGGCAATGGATGGAATGAACTATCTGACAAGCCATGCTGTATATACATGTAATGAATGTTGTAATAAAAGTTGTGATGTGTAACAGTATTTTTGGCTCGCATTGTGTTTTGTCTTTGAGTATTTGGTGAAGAAGTTGCAGCTGACAGATACAGACTTTTCCATGTTTCCTCATCAAAAGCTATTTATTGTCAGTTTGATCCCAAATGATATTAGCTATTAGTAGATTTTTAAAAAAGCATTAGACAAAAAAAAAAAAAAAAACCTTCTCAAAATTGTACATGTAGGTAGGTTATGTGGAATAAGTGATGGCAATGGATGGAATGAACTATCTGACAAGCCGATGTAAAAAATAAACCTGTGCATTAAGTGATTCAGACTAAATTCAGGGTAAGAAAACTTTAGCAGCTTTCTACAGTTAAAGATAAAACTTAAAAAAAATGTGTTTTTAAATGAAATCTAAATATATTAAAAAATATTGAATGCATTATTATTTAATTGTTATAACATTAATAATTAACTTATTTAATTTGTAGTTAATTAGTTAAGTATTTAACTAATTAACCCTTCGAGACTGTTGGTGTCTGGGCTTAATTCTTCATTTTCTTTGTTTCCTGCCAGGAGATACATTTTTGGCGCATTTATTTAATGTCATCAGCATGAATGAGTGAAGTGAATCTTTAATGTGAATTTTACTGCACAACTGTAACTCATTACAGCCAGCCAGCCAGACAACCAAAGTTGGCAACCCTGTGTACATATTCAGTTATATTCATGACTATGAAGTAAGTTATTGATGATCAAGAACACCATTATGATGTCGTTTACAAGGTAGCATCGCTAGCTAGCTTAAATAGTAAGGATAGTGTTAAGTTGTTGTAAGCATTTAAATGTACAATTACGTGTCTATGTACAATTTGTTTCTCAATTTCTGAAAAGAACGAGGCAGGAGAGGTTAGTTTACCAGCTGCAAATTCTAAAGAACGCTCCGTACATAACATAGTCCATTCAGGCCTGTTCCAGAGAAGAGACTACCAGGGAAATTATTAGAATTACTTTCAAGCATTGCTGTTGGTTATATTATTAGTAATGAGGAGTGAATTGCATGCACGTCAAAAAAAACACGTCTATATTTGCATAGACGTTAAACTATTATAATTCGATTAATCTGACAGGTCCATAACATTCCCGGACTATGGACACGACACACCTCACTTAGAATGTACATTTATTATATCATTTTTAACACCTTCCTTATATATTCCTTATACTTTGTCCTTCTACCGTTCCCAATAAATTACAGCAGCACGTTTTAACGGCTATGTGCTGGTTATTGCGTAAACCAGTGATCATTTGTGGAGGTGAGATGATTCGGCTGCTTGGCAACAGAGCAAATGAAGCGAGGAAGAGGAAGAGGAGGAAGAGGAGGAGGAAGGCATCTGTGTTGAACCCGACAACCTCTTTATCAGACAGGATTACATGGTAGGTTATCGCTTTAAATTTGGTTAGCTGTTTATTTTATATGGTTACAACACGCTGGATTTCAGTTTAGCTGAAATACGAAGAATGTGCTTCTTAACTTGCGCTTGTAAAATAACGGCATATGTTTTTATGAAGTCTGTGCACTTGTGACGTAGTTACAATCAGGAATGCGCGAGCTCAATAATATCTATAGAAAATAAGCTTTAGCTTTATAACCCAATTTCTACATTAACTTTTAAATAAATAAAATATTAAAAACAATGAATATTTTTATTCAAAGCTGCCGTTTTAGCATACATATAAGGCGCAGCAGTAATTTTCCACTATGTTGTGTTAATTGTCGGTGTTTAGTGACCGTCAACGATGGGTTCGGTTCCGAAAATGACACACACGGTTCTTCTGAGTGTCATCATAAGCTCGATGGCCGTCGTTTCTGGCCGCAGTCCACGCACGGTGGATCCGGTGTCGGAGGCGGATATCCAGCGCCTGCTTCACGGTGTGATGGAGCAGCTGGGAATCGCGCGGCCCAGGGTCGAGTATCCCGCGCATCAGGCCACCAACATAGTCGGTCCACTCAGCATCCAAGGTAAGAGTTTCTCATTGTTGGCAATTGCACGTTTTTAAAAAAATGTAAATGATCACTGAGATTAATAGGTTGTCCTTATAATATTCCTCATTGTGTGGTTGCCTTCAGGTGTAATTTTAGACTTTGTCCAATAGGTGGTGCCCATGAGGGACTCCAACATCTCGGGCCATATGGGAACATCCCTAACATTGTCGCAGAGTTAACTGGAGACAGTGTTCCCAAAGACTTCAGCGAGGACCATGGCTACCCTGACCCTCCCAATCCTTGCCCCCTTGGAAAGACTGGTATGCTGATCCAAGTGCAATTGAATGCTCAAATATATAGTGGTGCCACCATTCACTTTGATTAATCGAAAGAGGAATCATTTTTTTGAGGCAAAGAAAATGTGTACAATATTTGATTAGATTGTAGGTGTTTACCATATTCTCCCAAAGGAATGACAACTCTAAACTTTTTGAATGGTCTAAACCAGGGGTGCCCAACCCTGCTCTAAACATTCACAGAGAATGGGGTACATCCCTCTCTTTGTTTAAAAAATGTGATGTTTTTATAGCTGCTGATGGATGTTTAGAGAACTCTCCAGACACTGCAGAGTTCAGTCGAGAATTCCAGAAACATCAGCACCTCTTTGACCCCGAGCATGACTACCCTGCACTGGCGAAGTGGGTGAGTTCACACTTGACACAGGTTGGAGGAGACTTCTGATTTTTCATTTAAATAAAATGACTGAATCATTTAAGGGCTTTTCACACCGCACTTAACCCCTGATTATCGTTGTTGTAAACCCACGCTTTTAACCCCGTGTAAAGGAAATGTCAAAGTTCAAATGATGACGGAAAACATGTAAACTGGAGTAAAGAAGAGACCATTTCATAGTTACCTTTATAATCCGAAAAGTCCATTCATTAAAACTTTATAGTACTGTCAGCAATATATAGTATGAGGATGCGCAATGCTAGCGCTATTATGTAAACAGGTAGCATGCTGCGTTTGTCCAAACAGTGACATCGACACTGCCAATATGCAGCTAAGAACGTTAACGTGAGGTTTAGTAATGTTCAGTGTGAAATTTCATCTTTTGAATATACAGGATTAATTGTTAACCCGGAAAAATTATGAGCAGTGTGAAACATGAAGCAAAATAGCCCAAGATTCTGGTCTGTAGCAGACTGCACTAAATATCTATTTTCATTCTTTCAGAATAAAGGACTGTTGTATGAAAAACTGAAGGGTGGACCAAAACGAAGAAAAAGGGTAAGCAATGAATATAATTTTCTATGCCTTTTGGTTGATTCTTTGTCAGCAGACGCCCAACACATGAACTATTAGATGGAGCACTGTTGCATATACATGTTGCATTTTCAGAAAAAATGTCACAGGATGTGTCACTGAATGTGTTTCAGAGTACAAATCCATATCTGATGGGACAGAGGCTGGATAACGTGGTGGCCAAGAAATCAGTGCCACATTTCTCAGAGGAAGATGAGGTTGAAACTGCTACAAGCAATATCAAGACCTAAACATCGTGTTATTTATCAAATCTGTACAATGAAAATCTTAACAGTTTCACAGTAAAGTCAGCATTAAATTATGTGTGATATTCAAATTAATCATATTATTAATAGCAGCAAAGGATGACGGTAAAATGAATGATTATTCTCTTGGCACAACTTTTGTTGTAATAACATTTAATCAAATAAAAATGTTGTATATGTTCATGTGCAGAAACTTCGAGACATGTGTTTTTAACTTCATGATTCTTCTAAATTACAAACTTCACAATATGCATTCATCATGAAGTTCCTTACTCTCTTAAAGCACTGGACCATCCCTAAAATGCTGTGAATGATAGAGGAGGCGTGGACTGCCCCATTCTCTTTAAATGTCAGCACTCAGAACAGAGCTCCAGACCTTATTTTGACTCGGACTCAGAGTTCTGGATCATTTGGTTTAACCTATTTTTAACCATAGTTTGTTATGGTATACAAAGACCTTTGTGAACATAGCTCCAGTCCATGTGAAGAAGTTTGAACCATTATTAATCTGAGGTAAGTCTGCATATGGAATATACTGTATATATATTTTCAAATCACATCTGTGTGATTTTTGTGAATTTTTTTTTTTTTTTAAACCAAATTACCGAAAATGAATTAGTAGGAAATGTTTAAATGAACCTTATATGCTTTGAAATATTTTAAGTTTGGAAGTTGTTCATTTTATAAATGAAATGTTTTGATAAAATAATATGGCATATTTGTATAAAAAACCCTTACATTTCTATTTTTTTATTTAAACATATATAGCCTATATTACTGTATATTTGATTACCTTTAATGTTAGGTTTCTTTCTTCATGTGAAAGGATGACTAAAGACGCACTAGCTGTCACTATCGTGGTCTTGTGGCTGCTCTGCAATCCGGCGAGGATCAGGGGAACCGGGGGGTTTCAAGGCGCCATTCCTCACCCAAATAAATACAGCCCAAACCAGTCGGAACAGACACCGCAGGCCAGTTCCAGGGGAACGGGACCACCTTCAGTCGGGGACGAGGTATTGGACTCCAGTCAGGAGGCTTTACACATAACGGAGCGCCGTTACCTCAAACTTGACTGGTGTAAAACGCAGCCGCTGAAACTGATGATCTACGAGGACGGGTGCCAGCCGCGCGCCATCATCAACCGCTTTTGTTACGGACAGTGCAACTCTTTCTACATCCCTCGGCACGTTTATCAAGAGGACAGTGCGTTTCAGTCGTGCTCCGTGTGTAAGCCAAAGAGTTTCACTACCGTGACTTACACGCTCATCTGTCCCGGGCAAACTCCCAGCACCAAGAAGAAGCGCGTGCGCCGCGTGAAACAGTGCCGCTGTACTTCTGTCGACTTGGATTAAACTTGCTGACGTCATTGTTGTAGGCTACTTCTGTATGTTTGTCTGAAAGTCACACATTCCTATAGCTGAATAATGTAGGAGCATGACCGATTTGTTTCCTCCATTAGTTCTCCAGTCATCAAAATGTGTCCTTTATATTGTGAAGAAATACAACTGATGCAATTAAATGTAGGCTACAACAAGTTGGATAAGTTATAATACTATAAAATAGTGACATTAAAAATATGCTTATATTATTCTCCACTGTGTGGAGCAAAATTTGCGCATTGATGCAAATAGCTTGTTTTGTGGCTTGATTTGTAATATAGGATACATTACATAGCCTACATATTAGGCTATGGGTGTAAATAAGCAAGTTTCCCCCCCAAATCCATTCCATCATATTTATTCCTGGTTTTTTATACAATACTGCAATGTAAAAAGAAGGTGGTGTCAAGTTACAGCCTTTTTAATCAATTGATGAAGACAATCTAGGTGAACAAACAAACATTACAATAAAATCTTAAAAGTTTTAACTTTTAACTTTATGGATTATGGTCGGAAGCGACGGTCTTAATGATGGATTTGTTTCTTACAAACATGCTGCATTTCACTTCACAGGACATTAATGGATAGACTGGAGTCGTGTGGATTATTGTGACGTTTGAAAATCTTGGTGAACAAACATTACAGAAAATAAGTTAGATGCATGGAAAATAGTTTTTGTATTAATGAAAACTTTTTACAGTGTTGCATTTAGTGTAAAAGGAACAATATTACTGTGATTAAATGGCAATAAGATGTGAAGCAACATAACTGTCATCAATAAAAACATGATGTTTATCAAAATAAAACTGATAGGTTAGTTTAATATTATATTTTTTCACATGTACATTATCTTTGTTTTGTAATATTCTGTATTGATTTAATGATCATAAAAAGTTACTCAACTTTGTTACTCAATATACAAAATAAAGTTACTGCCTTTTCCAAGTCAAATATCGGGAATGCTTTTTTCAACCCTTAATTGTTTAGACTGGTGAAAATCCCAGAACAGATCGAGCTAACTTGCAATATAAACATTTCTTAAATGTTTCTCATTTTGAACATTCATATCTGAAACATGGTCAAAGGTATTTTTGGTGAGTGATTTGTTGTTGGGTTATACACAGGATCCACTACACTGAAAGACTATCATCCTCTAACTTGCATTCTGGTGGAAAAGTGTCACACAAGCAGGTGCACTTCATTCTGACCCTGCCAAAAATGCAAGTGCCTGGGTCTTAAATATAAATGTATCTGGTCCTCTTTGGAAATGGCAGAGGGGGTTAGCTGGTGGTCAGACTTGCTTCTTTAAGACGCAATCTCTCTTTCTGAAATATGCAGAAACATGCATCATTATGAAGTCCCATTTAGCTGTGCATGCATTTCGTAGTATAAGGGACTAGTTCACCCCAAAATGAAAATTTTCTGAAAATTTACTGAACCAGGCCATCCAAGTTGTACTTGACCGTGTTTCTACAGATTTGAAGAAGTTTATCATTGCATCTTGCTCACCGATGGATCCTCTGCAGTGAATGGGTGCCAGCGGAATGAGAGTCTAAACAGCTGATAAAAACTTCCCAATAATCCACAAGTAATCAACATGACTCCAGTCCTTCAATTAAAGTCTTGTGAAGTGAAAAGCTGTCCGTAATAAACAAATTAAATATTAAGGCGTTTTAACTTTAAACTTTTAACTTTATGGATTATGGTCGGAAGCGACAGTCTTAATGATGGATTTGTTTCTCACAAACACGCTGCATTTCACTTCACAGGACATTAATTGATGGACTGGAGTCGTGTGGATTATTGTGATGTTTTTATCAGCTGCCTAAACTCTCATTCTGACGGCACCCATTCACTGCAGAGGATCCACTGGTGAGCAAGTGATGTAATGATAAAGCTCTCCAAATCTGTTCTGATGAAGAAACTCATTTACTTCTTGGATGGCCTGAGGGTAAATTTTCAGCAATATTTCATTTTGTGGGTGAACTATTCCTTTAATAAGAGTCAGAAAGGTTTTAAAAACCTGATTCATTAAAGTACAATAGTCACTAGTCTTTGAACCACTTATCTATCTGCCACCCACACCTCAGCAAGCAAGGATGAAGGCAAACTCTTACCAGTCCTTTCACATGTGCCTGTCTGGTCTCAATCTTCTTCTCTGCTGTCATGTTGCGCACTGAATGTTGGGCCTCTTTGATTCTGAAGACAAAAAGAGCACAGATTGTATTTTACATAACCGTAATATAATGTTTCAAATGTTTTAATGCTGAAATTCACTAAAAACAACAACTGCCAGTGAATAAGTTACCATTAACTAGGTTATCACACTGTGCGGTTGGTCAGAGCAGTAGTAAAGCACAAATTATGATGCTATAGATTCTCATTTACGATGCTATTAACGTCTCACCTCTGTTTGGATATGACCTTGTTCTCTCTCTTCCATCTGATCTTGAAATCATTGCAGAATTCAAACCAAAGTGTGAAAACATGGCCAGGCACAATCTCTTGCTCTCCGGAACGTGGCTTCAGTCCAAAGTACTCCACTAGGTCAGAGAAGCTGAGGAAGGAAAGACATGGGGCAAAGCTGGAGATAATGTCAAAAATGTTTATGAAGTTTGCATTTTTTGTAATATTTGGACCAAGAGTGACGTGCTACCTTTTACGTGCCGATATCACTTGATGTTCCACAGTAATTAGCTCTGTTTGTGCTGTAAAATGAAAATGTATATCAACAATTAGCCAATTAGGACATTTGCGTTTAGATTATATCATAATCAGTACCACAGTCAATATCAAGAGCCAATATCTCTTCTATTACCTCTTTAACAGCGATAATGCACTGCTCTGTCAGTCATACTACAAACAGCATTATTGTCATATTATTCATAGCCTTTCTACAAGGGCCTCAAAGACAATGTTGAAACTCCTTTACTAAGAAGTCTCCTCCATTGCCAAAGTCTCACTGATTCCTATCTCTGCGTCTGTCTTCTGAACCTGACCAGCTATCTCGTACAGGTACGGAGTCGCAGACACTTATCAGGTCCCCAAAAGGGCACATGGCAGATATTCTTCATGACTGCAGGATGTGTGCCGTCTTATCTGTGTAGCAGAGATTGTAGTGAGGAAAGGAAACGCTTTGGTGCTATGTACTTAACATAAACATGTATATAAATATATACATAAACTACAAACAGAATAAATATTATTTGTCTAGTTCACTACAGCTAGTGTTGTCTTGTCCAGCTGTACTGCAGTAAATGACAGCAAGTTTATATCTCCATAATATCTGCCTCTATGACCTGCAAAACAAAACAATCCTGTATACAATCTCAGCAAACTTTTGTACTCTTTCCATCAATCATCTAGAGAGGCAGGTCGCCTCAGAGACCAACTAGACTTCATATCTGAACAAGGTAGATGAGAGGGATTGAAGAATAGAAGACTTAAAAACTACAGATCCTCTTGTAAAAGGTAATGGGGGCTAATCTCACGCATCTTAGCATAGCTCACCGTTGGCATTGAAAGATTCCATTTTCTCCTTGAAGGGATGTATGTGCTCATGAGATGAGTTGGTACACACAGTTAGGACATCCTTTTCACAAACTGTACGAGACAAAAACAATAACATTGGGTTAGAGTAAAGTCCCCAACCAGGTCCAATTTGAAAAAGTCATTCATTGTAAAACAAAGCTTACACTAACTTTAACGCAATATTTTAACCCAAAATAAACAGTTCGATTTTTTTTCTGTTAGACCACCATGAGCGCTTACTTTTTTTCCCAATAACCCAGATCTTGAAGAATAAATGCCATTATGGAGCAAGTAGAATTTCTAAAATATTATGTTATTTGCAGATGCCTTCTCACAAGGTGATTTAAAATAAAGTGTACATTTACGTTACATTAAATGTAATATACAGTGGGTACGGAAATTATTCAGACCCCCTTAAATTTTTCACTCTTTGTTATATTGCAGCCATTTGCTAAAATCATTTAAGTTCATTTTTTTTCCTCATTAATGTACACACAGCACCCCATATTGACAGAAAAACACAGAATTGTTGACATTTTTGCAGATTTATTAAAAAAGAAAAACTGAAATATCACATGGTCCTAAATATTCAGACCCTTTGCT
>NW_015505194.1:2582280-2582539 GCF_001515645.1 Sinocyclocheilus grahami
ATCTAACATAACAATGACCCAAAGCACACAGCAAAACTGACCACACAGCGGTTAAAGGAGAAAAAGTTTTCCAACACAGTGATTCTGGTTTTTTATTTTTCAGTTGTTTTCTGACATGTTGGTGTTATATATTTCACTTGCATGTTGAGTAAATACAGCTGGATAAAACCAAAACGTCTTCATTTCAGGCTGCAAAGCAACAAAATGTGATTATTTTAAAGGGGGGAGATTATTTTCTATACCCACTGTATATACAATA